>NC_035448.2:43272673-43572673 GCF_002127325.2 Helianthus annuus | reverse complement strand
TGTTGGATCTGAGTTTCTTTTTGATTGTATTTTGTGTTTGAAGTTAAGATGAAAATGGATGAGTTGTGCAGCGGAATTAAAATGAAAACAAACTTTGCATACAATCAAATGAGAGTAATACTTTAATCAAACATCTTTTACACAATGAACCGAATGATTGAATTTAATTTAAACAACGATTACAAAGATAGATGTATGAATGCAAACTCCCCCTCAGCCCGAGCTCAGTAGTTTGTTCGTGCAAAGAAGACGAATGATGTAAAGAGCTAATAGAACAGTACAAAGTACTGAACTATTTATAGGCACTTGCAAACTACTGAGCATCTTTGCTGACGTCACCATGAAAGTGACATCTAACCTCCTAACAAACTCTAACCTCTGATCTATACAGACACTGCTTGTGTTAAACTACTGCTAATACATTCTATTACAAAACAGACTTTAGAACAGCTACTGCAACCTTCTACTGCTGTGAACCCAGCAGCACTTGTCCGGATCAGCAGTGCTTGACTCAAGGCAGTAGATTGAATCAGCAGGACTTTAGTCTTCCATCAGATCTTTAGTTGAGCAGCAGTTATGAGCCAGCAGTTTGGTAAGATCAGCAGATAGGAGGTCATCAGTAGTTGTAATCACTTTCAAGGGGAGATTTGTATATCAGCATCTACTTATTCGGAATCCACTGTTCTGATCCAGTTTTGGCTTTAATTATCTATTCCTCTGATAGGGTTCAATCCCAACAACTTCTCAGTTCCTCTGTAACTCGATAACCACCAACCACACCCCCTTCTGTTGCACGAGATTAAACGGCCGGCCGCCACCAGATGGTGGTGGCGTACGACGGCGATAAGACTGAGAGGAGAGAGAGAGAGAACGGCGGAGGTGAGCGATGGAGATAGGCGACGGAGCCGCCGCTACGGCGGCGGTGATGGAGGAATCTGACGAGTTTCACGGTAAGCACCTACCTCTCTTCCCGTGTTTCCTTCATTTCTCAGATGATGTAATGCCGCTGCTTTTGTTGATAGTGATGATGGTGGTGGTGGCCGACACCACTGCCGACCGGCGTCGGAGTCACGGCGGCACCTGTAACATCACAGCTTGAAGATTTGGAGCTTGGTTCAAGAATGATTCTCGATTCGGTTCAACATCCAGCTTGGGTTTCAAATCGGGAGCCGGGTTTTTGTTTCAGGTGAACAAGGTTTTAGGGTTGGGTTTCGGGCTTATTATCAGTTTTGGGGTTGGATAGTTTTGGTCAAACATCAGCTTTTGCTCAAGCGTCGGTTAACACAAGTCAAGGTCGGGTCAGCAGTCAAAGAATAGTCAACAGTTTCGGTTCGGGTCTTTCAGGAGGCTCGGATCAGATGCAAGATATGAAGCGGTTCGGTTGACTCGGTCAAACCCGAGTCAACTCGTTCAACACAGTCAAAGCGAGTCAACTCAGTTGACCCGGTCAACTCAGTCCACGTTTCGACGCGAGAGATTTGGTAAAGATTGGCGACGTGTTTAATATTTACGTTATATTTTTAGTTTTAATACTTACGTGGCTAACGATCTCGAACCCATTTCGGAACAGTATTTAGTTTACATTTTAAAAATATGATGAAAATTAACATATTGATATTCAGTATATTGTTTATTGAATTTCGATAAAATAACGACAACTTGTGTTGTCGGGGGCGTCGAAAAACAGAGGAAACTCCGCCCATTTTTCGAGAAAACCCGAAAACAAAAAGGTGTTTTTATATCGGTTTTTGCAAACAAGCGTAATTTTTCGAAATGTGCATACACACGAATTCTAGTTTTCTAAACTACGAGAAAATACAAATACAAGAGTTTAAAAAAACATGAGTAATGGTATGATGAATACAAAAACAAGAAGCACCCTTGATGATAACTAGTACCAAGTATGATGCATTTGAGGAATGATACGAGAAATCGTGTCACTAATAGGGTACCATAAGCACCATTAATCATGTACATACTTAGACCGCAGAACAAAAGGTTAGATCTAACAGGTGTAGGGCAGCCACACTCTTGGTGAGAACGAGTACTAAGCAGTTCTTTTGTGTCTCAGAATATGCCAACTAGAAAAATGCCTATGGTTTGGTTGCTTCCTATGTCGTGTCACATGTTAATGGCCTTGCAACCCATTAACAACAAGATACATACAGAAATACTTGATTTATACAAGATTACATACAGAAAGACTTGATTTATACAAGATACATACCATGTTTTTATACAAAGTTTCCGTATAACTTGACAAGAAAATGATTTTAAATTCGTTTTCTCAACAATATTTCAAAAACCGGTTATTCAAAAAGATTTATTTCAAATCTTTTACAAACAAACTATGAACTCGCTCAACTTTATGTTGATTTTTCGCATGTTTCTTTCTCAGGTTGCATTTCTAAGACAAGGCACGGTTGGAATAGGAGAACCATTAGAGATACGAGTACTTAAGTGGCGTTCATTTGTAGAAGTCTTAGCTTATTTGCTTCTGCTATGCAATGAAGATACCAGTCCAGTTACGCCAATGCTCTGATATTTCGGGGTGTGATAGGCTAGTAGGTTATCGACAGAGAAATATGCACAGACGTGACTGCGAGTTGTAGAATGCGCAACACATATCCCCACTGGGGCACGTGAAGTAAAGCCCTTAACAACCCCTGTCCACAACAGGTGCGAAGTCCAAACTATAGTACGATCGTTTCTAAGGAGTCAGGCAACAATCACTGTGTTAACATAACATACAAGCATTCATCGAATAACACGTAACATGCAATAACGGTCAGCGTATAAATAGTGTTTGCGTTGTGTCTTGATCGTGATTTGAATAAGTAACGTAGGTAACACCCAAAAGTGCATAAAGAAAAAAAGGATCGAGTATACTCACAGATAGCGTTTAACAAGTAAACACTCTCTTGGATTGAAGGGAGCGCTGAGAGATTAGCCTAAACAGCTAACTATAGCATAAGCGAAGAACGGCACATTAAACGGTGCGAAGTGAACGAGTGTCGAGTGGTAATCCATCGGATGGTCATTACATCGGATGTCAATCCGTTTGGATGGTCATCCGATCGGATGGCCATTCGGTCGGATTGACATTCGTTTGGGAAGGATGTGTTTGTGTATGATGGCTTTGAAGTTTTCGTTGTAACATTTTAAAAACAGAGAAGTATCTCTACCTTCAGGTCGATTGATCGAACGGTTGTTCGTTCGAATAGCGATCTGATTGGCGAGACTTTTCAGTTGAGAACAAGTTCACGGCAGGATGGTCATTCGATTGGATGGTCTTCCGATTGGATGGCAATCTGTGAGAAACTGATGATCTTTGAAAATTATGAAAATGATTAAGTGTTGGAGATCCAAATATCAACCGATCAGATTGTCGTTCGATCGGATGGCTATCCGATCGGACGACAATCCGTTCGACATTCAGATGTTTTGAAAATTTGAAAATGTTAAGTGTGAAAGCTTAAGTGCAATCCAATCGGATGGTCGTTCAATCGGATGGCAATCCAATCAGACGGCAATCCGTCCCAACGGTCTAATCGTCTTAAACTTGATTCTTTTGAAAGTTTGCGGTGTGCTTGAGACGGTATGACAACGTACTAAACAATAGAACCTCGTCAAGTCTCAAGTCGTCCGATCGAACAGGATTCACCCAAATCCGATCAATCTACTGGTTCGTGAAGGTTGTTCATGTTTAACCCGAAATCGGTTGTGTCTTTGATAGAGATCAGATCTCAGACCGACATTTCACTAGGAATTGAGTAGAAGACCTGAACGAGCTCCGATTCTATCGGTTTTGAGTGCATTAAGTATAAAAGAGTTGAAAGAAAGTTGGAAAAGCTTCTTTCAATCCTTTTAACCTTGATAATGTTTAGATCTATGCGAAATCATTGCGAAATCATGTGGAAATCCTTCAGATCTGAGATATTCTTGGTGGAATGAGGTCAAAACTTGAAGTTCATAAGAACTCCATGATGACATCACCCTAGAACACCTCAAATCCGCTGATTTCACGGTTAAAACTAAAGATTCAAAGGAGAAAAAAGATGAAGAAGTGCGTATAGATCATAGAAGTAGAAGATTTGAGTTGAAAACTTACAAGAATCGCGAGAAATCAAGAGAAAAGAGGTCGGGAATGCTGCTGGTCGAGTGAGGGAGCTGTCAATCACTTGTGATGTGTCAGGGGGTATTTATAGGTTGCCAAAAAGGGAAAGGAGTGCATGTATCGGATTACACGCCGATCAGATGGCACTTCGATCGGATGGCAATCCGACCGAATGGCCCTTCGATCGATTGGCCATTCGACCAAGGTGGTCCGACGAGTTGAGTTTCGGCGTTTCGTTTCGCGCTTTGGGTTTTGCGATGCGTTTAAGTGAGTATCAATTATG
The DNA here is from genome assembly GCF_002127325.2 of Helianthus annuus. Taxonomy (NCBI): domain Eukaryota; kingdom Viridiplantae; phylum Streptophyta; class Magnoliopsida; order Asterales; family Asteraceae; genus Helianthus; species Helianthus annuus. Next base: position 43,568,273 of record NC_035448.2, on the reverse strand, counting down.
CGATGCGATAGATTAAAAATAACCACACAAATAGTATATCTAACATACAATCGTCATAATTAACTTGTGTTTAGCGTTTGTGATTAGATTGCGGTAGAGTTGCGATTGCGTTTCGATTAATCACCACAAAACATAAACACAAATAAACATGCACAAGTAACACATAAATAGCACACACACGTAAAACAATATCCAGAACGCATAATTCGAGTTGCGAATGCGATTGCAATGCGATTAGCGATAAAGCAATAAAACATGCGATAAAACCTCGATTATTCACAAGTCAAGAAAGTCAAATCAGTAGTTAAAGAAGGAGTGACAGATCGCAATTAGCAATCTTTTCTTCCTTTGACTTTGACTTTAATTTGACTTCCGTAACACGCGGTGTTACAGCCTCCCCTTCTTAAGGGAATTTTGTCCCAAAATTAGGCCTTAGCTGTAACAAACAACTGCGGGTACTTCGCCTTCATATCGCTTTCGAGTTCCCAGGTGAACTCTGCGCCGCGTTTACCTTCCCAGCGAACCTTCACAATTGGAATGTGTGAGCGCCTGAGCTTCTTGGTTTCTTGGTCCATGATCTCGACAGGCTTCTCCACAAAGTGTAATGTTTCGTCCACTTGCAGATCCTTAAGTGGAACTTGCAAATCATGCTCAGCCAGACACTTTCTGAGGTTCGAAACATGGAAAGTCGGGTGGACGTTGCTAAGCTCCTCCGGTAGTTCGAGTCTGTAGGCCACTTTGTCGATCCTTTCCAGAATCTTAAAGGGTCCAACATATCGAGGCGCGAATTTCCCTTTCTTGCGGAATCTGACCACACCCTTCCAAGGTGATACCTTAGGAGTACGTGATCGCCAACGTCAAATTCAAGGGGCTTGCGTCGTCTATCGTCGTAACTTTTCTGACGACTCTGAGCTTTCAGCAGATTGTCTCGAATTGGAGGATCTTGTCAATCGTTTCTTGCAACAGCTCAGGACCGGTTATTTGCGAGTCTCCGATCCCGTGCCATATAATAGGCGATCGACATTTTCTTCCGTATAATGCCTCAAATGGTGCCATTTGGATGCTAGAAAGATAACTATTATTGTACGAGAATTCGACTAAAGGTAAGTGGCATCCCAATTACCACCGAAACCTATGATACACGACCAAATCATGTATTCAAGAGTACGAATCGTTCTTTCAGTCTGACAGTCGGTTTGGGGATGGAAAGTGGTACTTAGATTAAGCGTAGTACCGAGAGCAGATTGAAAAGTTTCCCAAAGGCGCGAGGAAAACCGACCATCGCGGTCAGAGATGATGTCACGAGGCTTCCCATGTCGATAAATGATCTCGTCGGTGTAGATTCGGGCTAATTTTTCTACCTTAAAGTTTTCTCGTCTCGGCAGAAAATGAGCAGATTTAGTCAAACGGTCAACGACAACCCAGATGCTGTCGTGACCTGATGGCGTGCGCGGGAGTTTCGTTATGAAGTCCATAGCTATACTCTCCCACTTTCACATAGGGCATAGGGATCTCGGGTTGGACGAGTAAGCTAGAGGGTCTTTGGTGCTCGGCTTTCACTTTCGAGCAAGTCAGGCACTTCGAAACATAGAGAGCGATATCCTTCTTCATGCCCAGCCACCAGTACTTGTAGCGAAGGTCCTGGTACATTTTATCGGCACCGGGATGAATAGAATATCGAGATTTGTGGGCTTCGTCCAACAGAATTTGTCGTAAGTTGGTACGCTTGGGAATCCAAATTCGGTCTAGATAATGGAATATCCCGTTCGACTTATTCTCCAACTGGACGCCATCGTTAAGAATCATTTACTTCTTCAAAGTGCGTTCGGTAAAACAAGCATGCTGAGCGTCACGGATAAGAGTTTCGAGATGGTGTTGGGCCTGAATTTTTTGAGCGCTATGCAAATAGCTTCGTCTGCTGAGGGTGTCAGCAACGGCATTTGCTTTGCCAGGATGGTAACGGATCTCACAGTCGTAATCGTTGAGATGTTCTACCTATCAGCGTTAGCGCATATTTAGTTCTTTTTGGCTGAGGATGTGTTGTAGGCTCTTATGATCTGTGAAGATCGTACACTTGGTACCATAAAGGTAGTGTCGCCAAATTTTCAATGCAAAAACTACTGCACCTAGCTCGAGATCGTGGGTTGTATAGTTCTTCTCGTGGATCTTGAGCTGACGAGACGCGTAAGCGATAACCTTGTCCCGTTGCATGAGAGCATAATGGAGACCAAGGTTCGAGGCATCACAATAGACAATGAAGTCATCTTTTCTATCGGATAAAGCGAGAACGGGAGCATTGCAGAGCATATGCTTGAGAGTTCGAAAGGCAGTCTCTTGTTCAGTTCCCCAAACAACAGGCTTGTCTTTATGCGTGAGAGAAGTAAGCGGCACGACGATTTTAGAGAATCCTTCGATAAATCGGCGATAATAGCCCGCTAGTCCGAGGAAAGAACGGACTTCAGACGGGTTCTTAGGTGTAACCCAACTCTTAACAGCTTCGATCTTCGTGGGGTCGACGTGAATACCTTGACTTTGCGCGTGTTTTGTTTTCGACTTGGAATAGATCAGGATATCATCGATGAATACGATGATGAAGCGATCGAGAAAGGGCTTACACACGCGATTCATCAGATCCATGAAAACCACGGGTGCGTTGGTTAAACCAAAAGGCATAACAACAAATTCATAGTGGCCATAACAGGTTCGAAAAGCGGTTTTCGGTGTATCTTCCTCCTGAATGCGTAACTGGTGATAGCCTGAGCGTAAGTTGATCTTCGAAAAACATGTAGCACCTTGCAATTGATCAAACAAATCCTCGATTCGAGGTAGGGGATAACAATTCTTATATTCAGCTTATTCAATTCCCTGTAGTCGATGCACATCCGGAACGACCCGTCCTTCTTTTTGACTCAAAGAACCGGCGCGCCCCAAGAGAGGTTCTAGGGCGAATGAAGCCTTTGTCAAGCAATTCCTGTAGTTGACTCGAGAGTTCGCGCATTTCGGACGAAGCGAGACAATAAGGAGATTTAGCAACAGGATTGGCTCCAAGAATGAGGTCGATACGAAAATCAATATCACGACTCGGAGGTAAACCAGGTAGATCGTCAGAAAAAACAAGAGGAAAATCACGAACAATGGGAACATCTTTCACACTTGTGGTTCTTTTCTTTTCCCTCTCCGCTACTACAATGTGTGCCAAGAAAGCTTGGTATTCCGAGATACTTGCTAGCCTGGACACACACGAAATGAGTTGGAGTTTCTTCGATGCGACTTCACCGTAAACACACAATTGATCACCGTTAGCGAGCGAGCAATGAATCATCTTATCAAAGCAAATAACTTCAGCACAATTTTCACGAACAAAATCCATGCCTACTATGACGTCAAAACTTCTGAGCTGCATTGGAATGAGGTTGATTGGGAAGATGTGATTGTTGAGTTCAAGAGTACAATCACAAAGAACAGAATTGACAGCGACGGTTCTTCCAGTGGCAACTTCAACATCGAACGCCGAGGGGAGATAGGCGTGCTTACGATTAAGGAGCTTTCGAATTCAAACGATACAAAATAGTTATCGGCTCCAGTATCAAATAAACATGAAGCATATATACCATTCACAAGGAACGTACCATTAACCACATTGTTGTCAGCTTGAGCCTGGCGGGTGTTGATGTTGAAAGCACGAACGTGGGCTGCTGGCTGCTGCTGCTGCTGTTGCTGGGGCTGCTGCTGTTGTGGCTCTTGCTTCACCACTTGGTTCGGGCACATGTTTGCGAAGTGGTTGGGATCACCACACAAAGCAAGATCTAGCATGGATCGCGGGTGCAGGAGCCTCTTGTTGGCCTTGAGGAGCAGGAAGTAGAGCTTGTTGAGCAGGAGCTTGACCTTGAGCTGGAGCTGGAGCTTGACGTGGACCAGTATGGCAGTTGGCGGTGAAATGGCCGTACATGTTGCAGTGCACACAGTATCTACAAGCAATTCCCACTAGATGATGATAAGTACAGGTAGGGCAAGTCGGGTGAGGACCAGTATACGCACGCTTAGCCAGCGGTGCGTTGGTGACCGGCGCCACTACTTGGCGATGTTGAGGTTCCTGCTGGGTAGGGACAGCTTGAAGTGGAGCGGCAGCTGTGACAACGCAATTCATGCTACTGTTGTTGTTGTTGCTCTTTCTCTTGCGACGGGAGGACTTTGAAGACTGCGTTGCGGTGGCGGTTTCAGCGGTTGAAGCAGCGGTAACTTGATGAAGATTCTTGGAGGCCTTATCAAAGAAACCAGCCTTGACTCGCTTGTCGTTTATCTCATCAGTGAGTAAGAAGGTTTCCTCAATTGTTGTCGTCTTTGCAGCTTGAACGAAATCAGCCACACAATCCAGAAGAGCACGGATATACTTCTTGATGGTGATTTCGAGCGTAGTAACTTGGCGTGGACACATTATACTCAGCTGCTTGAAGCGAGCTGTCAAACCAGCGTTGTCGCCATCCTTCTGTTTGTTATGCCAAAACTCATCCTCCAACTTTTAGAGCTTGTGGGGAGGGCATAACTCTCGCATCATGATGTCCTTCAACTCATCCAACGTCAGCCCGTAAGCTACATCATTTCCGCGCTTGTTTCTCTCGGCCGTCCACCAATCTAGAGCTCGGGATTGGAAGACGTTGGTGGCCTTAACAGTGTGAAGATTATCAGGACAGTTGCTTTGGCGTAGGGTGACTTCGATAGAATCAAACCATTGAAACATGGTCGTAGGACCATCTTATCCGGTGAATTCTTTGGGTCCGCAAGCTTTGAACTGCTTGAAGCTAAAAGCAGCTTTAGGAGCATCAGTCCTGGATTCTTCAGAAGACTTGCTAGCGTTTTCATTTAGCTCACTAACGATCTGGGGGATAACTTTCGCCATTTGCTTAGCGACGAGAGCGGCGATGCGTTTGGCTTCATGATTTCGACGAGCAGATCGGGAATGAAATGATCCAAATGACGACATTGTCTGCAATAGACATTGCCACAGGTCTCAAACAAATTTCGATCATACCCTAGTATAGACTCTCGCTCCGCACTAAACTACCACATATAAAGCTCAGAAACATGTCCACACATAGGCACATAATCACACCGAAACACATAAGCATGTAAGCACAGAAACACGTAAGCCACAGAGACCACATTATATTTTACACGCATCCGCCTACATTTGTCTTACAAATTTACCTATCATTCAAGGTTCACGAGTTCGAGAATAGCGATTGCGGTTAGCGGGTACACAGCGAGTAGCATAGCGAGTAGTACAACATAAGCGAGTAACATAACATACGATTTGTTAGAGTGTTTGTAACAACTCTCACTAAAATAATTACTTATTATGTTAATTGTCCAATAGGAAACCCTAATTGAGAAACCCAAGTAATCCTGCATAAACCCTAAAATTTTCAGAACAATCAGAATTAGAATCAGGGCCCCTAAAACTCAAGGGGGGTAAATCCTAATTGACGATTATCATCACGATTCGTTGTCTAATTTGAAAATTCATGAACTGTCAACTCAGTAGGCCTAGGCTGGTGATCAAACAAGCCTACTTGTTGGTGCATGTTTGTGACAACAGCTTAGATTTGGTCTTTGGATATCTTGTAATTAGTTAAACGATAAACAGTTAGCGGGTTTAGCTTTGTAATAGTTAGTTGTAAATGTTTGGGCTAACTAAACCCAAAGGATTGGGTGATGGGGGGCGAATTGGGCCTGTCCAATTCGCAGCCCAGGAGTCTTTAACCTAGCCCAGTTGTGAACCTTGTGTTATATAAACAAGGTTAGACATTAGGGTTTAGGTTAATCAGCCAAAACAATATTTGAGAGAGTAATTTCGTGAGAGCTAGCACATGGACGAAATTAGGGTTTGTGAGGGATCTTGATTGATTGTAATCAGTTTGATAGATAATCAATAAAGATCCAGTTTGAAAGTGATTGCTGATTTCTTGTTCCTACACGTTTTCTGCTAATTCTGATCAAGAGGATTCCGCACTCTTGATTGGAAAGACGATTCTGTGAAGATCCATAACATCAAGGGGACCTACAATTGGTATCAGAGCATTAGGCTCTTGATTGCTCGGTTCAGAATTGTTTGCTGCAGAAACAGGGAGTAAAATTTCGAAATTTTTGAAACCTGATAATTAGGGTTTTTTAAAATTTTCGAAATTTTGGTGTGTTTTGATTCTGATTTTTGATTTTTGTTGGCTATTTTGATATTCTGGGTTGTCTGATTGCTGTTTTGCAGGTTTTAGGGTTTGCAGGATTGTTTTTTGTTGATAGTTTTGAAGAATTTTGGCTGAGTTTCTTGAAGATTCGAAGACTGTTCTTCGTGTTCTTCATTAATTTCATCAAAATTTTCATCAAAAGTTGATTGATTTGCTTGTTTGATTTTGCAGAATTGTGTTGGAGAATAATCAGAATTTCGAAAAGATTAACCTTCCAAATTTGCAGATCTGCGAAATTAACTGATTGGCGAAATTAGCTATTTTGACTGACTGGCGAATTTGACTAGCAAACTTACCGGCGAAGTTAAATCCAAAGGCGACTTTGGTGACCGTGTAATTTTCCACAGCGAAATTACCACGGTTTTCGGCGAATTTACTGGTCGTCGTAATAGCGAAGTAAACCAGCGAATTTGTCTAGCGAACCTTTGAACTGTTGAGCGAATTTGAACTGTTGAGCGAAATTGACCTGACAGCATAATAACCAGCGAAATTACTGACATTTCAGCGAAATAACCAGCGAAATTAAGCATATCCAGCGAAATTAAGAAAGGATTTAAGTGGTGGAATTTCAGTTGGCAAGCGTCGAAAATTTTTCAGTGTTTTGCAAATAGAAATTGATCCGTAGCTAGTTTGACAGAACCGTTTGCACCGTTGAACTCGTGTGATTTTTAGGACAAAAAAAAAAAAACCGAGTCTGGAAAATCCCGAATTCGGTTTTTGACATTATATATCATTGGATTCGTCTTTTCGAGACGATTCTAACGGTGTAATTTGGTAACCACTGTTTTCGGACGACTTTTGTACGGGTTTCTCAGTCTGTTAACGTTAAAATGTCAAACATGTCTACTTTGAACGAGCTGTTGAAGATGGAGCATGAGGTTGGTACTACCAACAAACCACCTAAGATGATGAAGGTGGAAAACTATTTGACATGGAAGGATCGTTTTCAGTCCTTCATTGAATATCAGGATACGCGCATGTGGATATGCATCGAAGATGGTTACGTGAATCCTACACACGACTTTGAAGGCAGACCACGTAGAACTGAATATGTGAACATGCAAGATAATGATAAAAAAATGTATGAGGCTGAAAAGAGAGCCTTGGCTGCAATCAAAATGTCGTTACCTGACAGCATCAAACATACCTTCAAAAAGTACACTAACTCAAAGGATATGTGGGATGCTTTGGAGAAAAGATACGCTGGTAATGCTGATGTCAAGAAGAACAAGATTGATCTACTGAAGAAGCAGTTTGCTGTTTTCAAGTACATGAAGCATGAGTCACTTGAAGACGTCATCACTCGTTACTACCATCTGATGTCAGAAATGGACAATTATGAGATCGATTGCTATTCTGACGTAGAGAAGAATGACAAGCTGCTAGATGCTTTGCCTACTAAGTGGGATATCTACACTTTAATGATCAAGGGTGAAGCAGATTATGAAACAAAAGAGCTTGAAGAGGTTGTAGGAAAGTTGAGAGCTTATGAGCTCAGCATGAAGAAGAAAGATACTGGATATGATCAGGTTCAAGATCCGGCAGTGTACAATGGGCTTACATCTTCTTCATCTCACAACGCTTCTAGCGACTCTGCTACTGCGTTTTTATCATGTGAGAATGAGCAGGTTATGGTGAATCAGGATGGTGATGTGTGTTTTGTTGCTGCTTCAGGAGGATCATCAGGAGTAAAGAAATCGTCAGCTTCTAAGCAGAGTACTAGTGCTAAGTCAATGCCAATGAGTGTGAAGTCTGCTGAAGAGCATCTGGCTCTACTTGCTTCGTTTGTTGCTTCCTATGAAAACTATATTCAGGGAAAGATTTCTGATCCTGCTACTTTAGATGAAGACTATGATCAGATTGACCCTGATGATCTTGAAGAGATGGATTTGCAATGGCAAATGGCCATGATTTCTAGGCGTGTGAAAAGGTTCATGAACAGAACAGGAAGAAAGTTTGTGGGAAGGAGTGTTGGTTTCGACAAGACTAAAGTGAGGTGCTTTAATTGTCAGAGTTACGGGCACTTTGCTAGGGAATGTCAGAAACAAAAGCAAGATAATTCGAGCCAGAGTTCAAACAACAGGAATGCATCAAACAACTCTAGCTCAAAGGCGTTGATCTCTACTGCAAGAGAGGGTTCATATGATTGGAGCATTCACTTAGAAAATGATGGGGATGTCACTCAAGCATTCATGGCAGAGATTACTCCAGTCGATGATGGTGAAGCTAAAGTAGATGATGCAGAAGTGAAAGTGGATACTGAGGTGAAGGTAGAGAATAGAGCTGAAGAAAAGAAGGTTGATCAGACAACAGGTGCTGAAGATGAAAAACAAAAGTCTGAATATGAAAGAGAAGCTGAGGAAAAGGATGCTAAGTATAAACAATTGGAAGCTCAGCTTGCAGCTCTAATGGCCAACCTTGACAAACAAACAGGAGAGGTAAAATCTAATTCTGTGTGTTTAAAATGTCGTGAACTACAGGGTGAGGTTGACAGATTGTCTTCACAAAAAAAAAAGTTTGGTAAGCGAGATGTCTAACATTAAAGAATCAAACTTTTTTGCTAAAAGAAATGAAACGTCATACTTGAAGAAAATAAAAGGTTATGAAAGTGAAATTGAAGCCGTAACCTGCAAATTAAATGAAAAACTTCAAGTCATAGACTTAGCTCATGACATGATGGCTGAGAAAACAAAAGAGATTTCTGATAAAAACAAAGAGTTGTCAGATGCTCAACTCAGAATTGTTGAACTTGAAAAGAAATTGGGTCAATTCAGGGATTCTACTTTTGTTATGAAACATATGATGGGTGGGTTAAAGAAGAGTAATGACAAGACTAGTGTGGGATTCCAAGGCTATAATGAAGTCCCACCTCCTCTTAGTCATGATTATTCATTCCTACCTGATGAAGATGAGCTAACAAAGTTTATGTCAACCGCACCAAGTAGTTCCACAGCAAGTCGAGGAGATGAGTCTGAGAGCGATGAGGCCAAGAAGGATAATAACAGCAAACCTGTTTTGAAAACAAAAACTTCACATCCTAGGAATAAAAACTCAACTTCTGTTAAAAAGATTAGTTTTGTTCAAGGAAGTGACATGAAAAACGAAACAGCTGTTATTGAAAATGAATCTAACATAGAGTTTGCTAAAAATAAAAACAAAGAAAGTTCTGAAATTAAGCAAACTGAACCAAATCCTTCTATGGCATCATCATCAAAGCCTGAATCTAGTTCAAAGGCTTCAGATTAGAAGTCTTCGAAAAGGATGTCATGCTTCAAATGTCACACCAAAGGACATCTAGCTAGCTGCTGTCCTAACAAAAAGAATGAAGCACAGGTGGATGAGAGGAAGAGAGAGAAGTCACCAGAGAAGAATGGTGATAAGCAGGAGAGAGAGTCCAACCCTCCAAAGAAATCTGCTCCTAAGCAACCAGAGACGGTTGCTGTTGGTGTGGATAAGGCTGAAAAAGGAACTCCACAAGTTCCTCGTTTTCAAAGAAATCAACCTAGATTTCAGCCTAGATCTCCACCAGGCAGATTTGAGAGACCCAGAAGCTGTTCACCAAGAATGAACAATCAAAATACAAATAATTTCAGAAGTCAAGATCAATATCAAAATCGATACCAAAATAATGGTGGTCGAAATTTTTATAACAATGGCTTTAGAAATTATAATAATAATGCTTCTTGGAATCAAAATCAAAATTTTAAAAGGTCAAATAGTCCAAACACACATAGGAACCCTCAGGACCAAAGACCTAGTGGAAATCAAAATCAAATTCCAACTGGTCTAAGATCCAAGACTCCAGTTAGGAGTAATGGATATTGGATGGATGTTCCGGTGGTTGGTGAATTTGGACGACCCAAGACCATTAAGGCTTGGGTCCCCCAATCTAACTAATTTCTTGGTTGGTGTGTGCAGGAGCTGCTAAGGAGGATTATCAACTTGTGGTATGTTGATAGTGGCTGCTCTAGGCACATGACGGGGGATGCGAGATTGTTGACTGAGTTTGAAGAATATGATGGAGGACAAGTAAATTTTGCGGGTGCGAAAGGTGGTAGAATTACTGGACGAGGAAAGGTGACCAATGGGAAGATCACGCTGGACAAAGTGAACTATGTGGAGCAGCTTAAACACAATCTTATGAGCGTGTCACAAGTCTGCGACAAGGGTCACTCGGTCCATTTTACCAAGACTGAAGCATTAGTGTTGAAACCAGGTTCGGAGATACCGGACGATTGGATAGTGATGCGAGCGCCAAGGAGAAATGACACTTATGTCATGGACATGGGTGCTAAGGATCCAACTGCAGTGGTGGCGTGTTTACTATCAAAAGCATCTGAAGCTGAATCGATGTTGTGGCACAGACGCATGGCCCATATTCACTATCGCAAAATGAACTATCTTGTTAAAAATGAGCTAGTGAAAGGGGTTCCATTGCGGAGGTTTCAAGTGGAAGACAAATGTCTTCCATGTCAAAAGGGAAAACAACATAAGAAACCTCATAAATCAAAAACAGTAAATTCCATAGATGCCCCTTACGAATTACTTCACATGGATCTATTCGGTCCAGTGAACGTGAGCAGCATAGGTGGAAAGTACTATTGTTTGGTTGTCACTGATGATTACTCACGTTATTCATGGGTTTTCTTTTTAGGTACAAAAGATGAGACAACAGAGATGTTGATAGATCTTTTTACAAAATTGGAAAACGTCCATGATGCAAAGATCAAGAGGATAAGGAGTGATAATGGCACGGAGTTCAAGAATCGTATTCTAGATCTCTATTGTCTTCGCAAGGGAATTGAACATCAATATTCTGCTCCTTATACGCCTCAACAGAATGGAGTTGTTGAGAGGAAAAACAGGACGTTGATTGAAGCCGCTAGGACAATGCTTTCAGATTCTAAGCTACCAGTTCTTTTCTGGGGAGAAGCTGTGAATACAGCTTGCTATGTCCTAAACAAAGTTTTGACTGTTAAACGTTTTAACAAAACTTGTCATGAATTAATGTTTAACAAGAAACCAAACTTAGAAGGCTTTGAACCATTTGGATTACCCTGCACCATTGTGCGAAATAAAGATAAACAAAAATTCGGTGAGGTGGCTGACGAGGGCTACTTTCTAGGTTACGTACCTGGCGCACCGAATAAAAGGGTTTTTAATCTAAAAACTGGTAAAACTGAGGTTGTGTTTAATGTTGAAATTACTTCTTACAAACCTCAACAGTCAACGAGTAGACCAGCTATATTATGTGATTATGAAAGTGTTTTTAAATCATTTAATATTCCTGAGTTTTCCAATGCAGATGAGTCTCAGCTGATTCAAACAGTGATAAATGGAGATGATGAAGGCGAGTTCATGCCTAGATCAAATGTTGATATGACAGATGCTCCGGAAACTTCCCAAGATGCTGCTGATACTGATTCAAGTGACGATGAACCCGAACCCAATCAGGGGGAGGATTTCATTAATCCGTTCGCGGATCAGCATATTCAGGGGGAGGTTGGATCAAACCTTGGTGACAATTTGGAAGTCGATGCGGTTGCTACTACACGAGCAAATAGAGATCATCCAGTTGACATGATACTTGGCGATCCTACTGCAGGTGTTCAGACGAGAAGAAGCATAGCAGCGAATACTGGTTTATTTGTGTCGATTGAGAAGACTGGGATTGTGAACGAGTGCTTGTACAGTTGCTTTATTTCCCAAGAGGAGCCGAAGAACATTCATATGGCTCTTAAAGACAATTCATGGGTTGAAGCAATGCAAGAGGAATTGGCCCAGTTTGCAAAGTTGAAGGTTTGGGAGTTGGTTGATCTTCCTAAAGGTGAAAGAGAGATTGGCACTAAATAGGTATTTAGGTGCAAGAAGGATGAAAGAGGTATAGTCACGCGAAACAAGGCTCGATTAGTTGTCAAAGGTTTCAATCAGCAAGAAGGGATAGATTACAATGAGGTGTTTGCACCAGTGGCGAGGTTGGAGGCAATTCGTTTGTTTCTAGCTTTTGCTTCCTTCAAGGGCTTCAAAGTTTACCAACTAGACGTGAAGAGTGCGTTTCTTTACGGGAAAGTCCAAGAAGTGGTGTATGTCTCACAACCAGATGGGTTCGTTGATCCAGATTATCCAGATCGAGTGTACAAACTTGATAAGGCTTTGTATGGGTTACATCAAGCTCCCAGGGCGTGGTACGAGACACTGTCTACACATCTGATAAAGAATGGTTTTGAAAGAGGTCAGATTGACAGTACACTATTCATCAAGAGGAAGAAGGAAGATTTTCTGCTGGTACAGGTGTATGTGGATGACATCATCTTTGGGTCATCTGATGAAAGCATGTGTAAAGAGTTCGAGCAGGTGATGAAGAGCAAGTTCGAAATGAGTGCTATGGGTGAGCTGTCTTACTTTCTGGGATTACAAGTTGAACAGAAGGCGGATGGGATGTTTATTCATCAAACAAAGTATGTGTATGACATTTTGAGTCGGTTCAAAATGAATGATTGCACTACTTCCAACACACCCATATGTGAAAATCACAATCTTGGCCCAGATCATGAAAGTACTGAAGACGTTGATCCTACTCAATACAGGGCAATGATTGGTTCTCTAATGTACTTGACTGCTTCAAGACCCGACATCATGTTTGCTGTATGCTTGTGTGCCAGATATCAGGCGAATCCTAAAGAGTCACACATGAAAGCAGTGAAGCGAATTATTCGTTACTTGAAGGGGAAACCTAAACTTGGGTTGTGGTATCCAGCTGATAGTGATTTGACGTTTGTTGCTTACACTGACTCAGACTTTGGAGGATGCAAATCGAACAGGAAGTCTACAACAGGTGGTTGTCAGTTCTTAGGAGGCAGGATCGTGTCTTGGCAATGCAAGAAGCAATCCTGTGTGTCTACCTCTACGTGTGAAGCTGAATATATTGCTGCTGGAAGCTGCTGCTCTCAGGTTCTCTGGATACAACAGCAAATGCGCGATTACGGTTTGGATTTCACTCGTACTCCTATTATGATAGACAATAATGCCACTATTTCAATAACTAATAATCCCGTGAACCACAGTCGTACAAAACATATTGACATACGTCATCATTTTATACGGGATTGTGCTGAAAAGCGACTGATTGAACTTCATCGAGTCGACACAGAGAATAACCTGGCAGATCTTTATACTAAAGCATTTGACAGGGCTCGCTTTGAGCATTTAGTCGAACTCAACGGGATGAGGAATCCTGAATAACTGGTTTTTCATAAGAATTTTTGTAAATAGTTTACTGCTTTTCATAAAAATCAAAAACATAAAAAAAATTGAAAAATCAAAAACATAAAAAAAATAGAAAATCAAAAATGAGTTATCACTGTGTGAAAAAGGAGAAATGATAGTACATCAGCAAGTTAGACTGTCACACTGAACTTGAACCTAAATTGCTTAAGTGTGATAGCAGCTTCATCATATGATGTACCAGTAGGCAAAAGCATGAAATAATCAACTTACCAATGTGATATAAACCTAAATGAACTGAATATGAGTGGGGAACACATCAGTGGTGTATGGTTTAATGACCTTAATTCTTGTGTTGATAGATTGCCAAAATCTGAAGTTTTGGGTCTTTATACTGTTGTTTCAACTAGGGATATCTTGGCTGTCTGTCTGTTAGAACTAAAATTGTACATGACCCCAGGAAAGATAGTCACTTGGAATTAGCTCATTTCTATTTGAATGTCTGTATATTTCCCGATACACACAATTTTGATCTGATTCTGAAATCTTCTCTGAAAAAAGTCGTGTACCTCCTCTGTTGCATCCAGATATATGCTGACCTGGAGGTCTGTTGCTGACAGTCTGTTTCTGACAGAAGCCGTTGAAGCTGAAGCTATCCAAAGATCAAAGACAGTGCAAGACTGCATGAAGATTGCAAGAAGACCGAAGACAAAGTTTTGACTCAAGACAAAGTTTTTATGAAGCTATTGTCAAGGGGGAGTTTGTTGGTGCATGTTTGTGACAACAGCTTAGATTTGGTCTTTGGATATCTTGTAATTAGTTAAACGATAAACAGTTAGCGGGTTTAGCTTTGTAATAGTTAGTTGTAAATGTTTGGGCTAACTAAACCCAAAGGATTGGGTGATGGGGGGCGAATTGGGCCTGTCCAATTCGCAGCCCAGGAGTCTTTAACCTAGCCCAGTTGTGAACCTTGTGTTATATAAACAAGGTTAGACATTAGGGTTTAGGTTAATCAGCCAAAACAATATTTGAGAGAGTAATTTCATGAGAGCTAGCACTTGGACGAAATTAGGGTTTGTGAGGGATCTTGATTGATTGTAATCAGTTTGATAGATAATCAATAAAGATCCAGTTTGAAAGTGATTGCTGATTTCTTGTTCCTACACGTTTTCTGCTAATTCTGATCAAGAGGATTCCGCACTCTTGATTGGAAAGACGATTCTGTGAAGATCCATAACATCAAGGGGACCTACACTACTCTACTTGGACCTCCCATGCGATACGCGACAGGTGCGGAGGATCCTGTCGCGACTCGCGGGAGGCTCCAATTTTGGTTATAAAGCCTCTGGCCTGGGACTTGATCAGATTGCTTGTTTCGTCGTAAAATTTCGTTTCCTGCACTGAGATATACGTAGATTACTACAAACACCCACGAATCACTAAACGCTGCCGCGATAAACAGGGTAATAACTCGATCGCTATTACGATTCAACGTCCGATCGATTGAAACTATCCAACGAATGTTTAAGTGCTGCTCAAATTGGGTTTATACTTTGTCATTCGTCGTTAATTCGATGGATGTTTAAGTATCGCACTTTGTCATTTATTGTGAGGGTTTAATCTCGTGAATTGTCGTAAATGCTGTATTAGTTACTTACCTAGTTTCGTGTGCACTGTTATTTAAATTAGGTTAAACAGGCTAATCAGTAGACAAAACTCCGCCCGCATAAATCTGCAATGTGAGTCATTCTCTTTTTACCAAACTTGCTTTCAAAATCATGTTTGTTTTCAAAGTTATAATTACAGGGATTAAGTCTTTGTAGTCTTCATTACAGCCGGTATGTGGGGTTTTGTATACATTACTTGTTAATCCATCACCATTGGACAACGAGATAGCCAAGGGGTGATATGACCATAGTCACAGACACCATTGGACAACGAGATAGCCAATGGGTGGTCGAGTGACAAATACCGTGGGTATATGGTTGACATGTAGAAACATTGTAATCGCTCTTAATACTGTAAATTCTAACAATAATATCGTTTTAGACAAAATGAATGATTCACTCAGTATTTCCCCGCTGACAAAACCTTTTTCCAACATGTTTCAGGTGATTTGTTGTGATCCAGGAAAAGTGCCGTGAAGCACTACAAGCTTAAGGAAGTGGCTCAATATAAATAAATAAAGAAACATGTTTTGTAAAATAAACATTTCCCAGTGAAATCACTTTATTGTAAATTACAGGGTTTTATCCCTAAATTATGTAATAAAATAAACGGGCATTTTTAAGATCCTGTATTAAAGACTTCCGCTGTCGCCTAAATTAAATACCACGGGATTCCTATCCCGCGGCTCTTGACCAGGTCAAACCGGGGCTAAGGGCCGTGACAGGAAAAGGTGGCATCAGAGCCACTGATTTAAGCAAATTAAGTATTCAGCAAAATACTTAATTCTACTGATTGCCATTCTGTGATTATGTGTTTTATTAACTGACTATCTGTTAGTTACAGTATGGGTAAACAAAGACTTTCGGCTATCTATCATAAATTAGATACTTCACCTAAAGAAAAAGGAACTTCCTCAAAATACTCAGCAGACATGGATGAAGGAATATTTGTCCGTAAAGCCCAGTTTGAAAAGCCACTTTCTCCCAATAAAAGAAGTTTGATTATTAGGAAAAGTCAGGAGAAAGGAAAGAAATCACAACCAAAGAAACTGAGATTTAATCCGGAAACCCAGGAAATAGGCAATAATCCACCTTGGGAAGAAAAATTAGATGAAAAATGGGCAGATCATTATATGTTAGCAACGGTAGCCGTAAATACCAACCTTTAAAACTATCAGGACCCTGAATCAGTATTAGCACCTATATTACCTACAAGCCAGAAGCTCTAAAGAAAAGTTATCCCGTAAATAAATACATTACAATAAACCCTTGTGTGTTTCAAATTTCAGTTGTCCTTTGTATTGAATTGGTCATACGGTATGCAATAATACTTGAATGTTTATTTGTGAAATTTTGTTATAAAATTTTAACTTAGCATTTTTGTGCATTTTGCATATATGCTAATCAGCATGAATGAGTTATCTGAAGCCCTTCAGAATCTCAATCTCTATCCTGTACCAATAGAAGTTTCCAACGACTTCACTGGTTACTTTGCTGATTTGGAGGAACCTATGGAATTTCAAGCTCCACCTCCGGAGAAAGCAAAGCCTAAGAAAAGAAGAAGATATGTAGGATGGAGGAAAGTGCGTAGGAGGAAACCAGCAACTAGGAAAATTCCCAAAATAGAAAATCCTATGGATAAAGGAAAAGGGATCGAGATCGGAGAGAGTTCTAGGCCAGCAGGGATAGAAATCGGGGAAAATTCTAGGCCAACGGGAATAGAAATCAGGGAAAGTTCTAAGCAAACTGAAGAATTTCCATTTTAGGAGGAATTAGATCATCTACTGGCAAGCTGTGATATCATTAGACCTATCACAAACAATCTCTACCCTTATCCTGCTGAAACCCAACTTCCAATGAATTTGGAACCAGCTATTCCAGACCCTCTAATCCACGCCCAACCTTTAGGAGAAATGGACGAATGGTGGACTAACGACTGGCAGTTTCAAAACCTTCTTAATAACCCTTATGACTTTTTCCCTCAGTTCGACCCAGAACCTATACCAAATCCACTGATGAGTAACGAAAACTTAGCTGAACTCCACCATTTTGGCGAGGAGCTTATAGGTATAGGGAATAGGATCCAGGAAATGGGAGAACAAATCTCCTGGAAATACGACGAGAGGGAACGTCGCTACTAAAATGCCAGTTGACAAAAGAATAGTGGGGATGGGAGGCTATGTTTGTATAATAACAGTAGTAACAAAAATATAACTCTGTAAAATAGCTCAGAAATAAACGTTGTAAGATAAACAGTGTGTATGGATGCCTAATATAATCTATAAAAATGGAAGTCGAGAAATCAACAATTTTGGCTATATATGTGTGTTGTAAAAGTTTTGTGATTATGTGTAATTGATTTGTATATTTGATTATCGATTATTTGACACTAATAAATTATACCTATAATAATTACCAGATGGAAAACGCTGGTAATGAACCAGTTAATAAAGTGAATCAATCTGAGCAAAATCAGGAAAATCAATTTATAACTAGACAAGATATCGAGAATATCGTTGCTCAAGGGACAGCAATGCTATTCTAGCAATCCTGGCTGCTGCCCAGAAACCTGCTGAACCTCAAAAAATCATTCATAGCAAACGTACTCAAGAAGATAACTTCAGTAATAGCGTAAATGGAGGCGAAAATCATGATAATCACAACAATGATCCACGGCAGGCCCCACTCCCTAAGAAAATGAAAGATGCAACGCCTGGTTGCACTTACAAAGAATTTCTTGCTTGTAAACCAGCTGAATTTGCAGGCAATGAAGGGGTGACTGTGACACTGCGTTGGTTAGAAAAAACCGAAGCAGTAATTATGATAAGTAAATGTGCTGAAGAAGACAAGGTTATGTATGCTTCGCATCTTTTTAAAGAAGGGGCGCTAGAATGGTGGAATACGGTGCTTCAAGCCAAAGGAAGAAATATGGCTTATGCCATGAATTGGGAAGAATTTAAGCAGTTAATGGAAAGAAAATTCTGTTCCGAGTATGAAAAGGAACAAATAACAAATAAGTTCCTGGGCCATCGTATGGTGGGTGTAGACTGTCGAGGATATACTTCTACATTCTTCGAATATGCGAGAGTGGTACCAACCCTGGCTTCGCCGGAACCTGTGCTTATTTCCCGTTATATTTGGGGATTGATTGGTGAAATCCGTAATATCGTTAAAGCTGCGAGACCTCGCACTAAAGACGATGCGGTAGAATTAGCTAACACCCTAACTGACGAACTGGTACGTACAAGAGAAGAAAACCGGAAGAAGGATTTGGCTCAGAAAATTACCCAAGGATTTCGTATGGGTGATAATAACAAATTCAAGAAGAGGGGAATCGGGCAATCTTCCACTCCGCCTTTCTGCAGGAATTGCAGAAAGAAACATTTTGGAAAATGTAATGAAACCTGTAACTTTTGCAAAGCTATAGGACATCGTGAGGAAGATTGTAGGAAAAAGACCAGGATCTGCTATAACTATGGAGAAACCGGGCATTTCAGAACCGAATGTCCCAAACTGGTCAAACCAGCAGACAACAAAGCTGTTGGTGCATACATCTGTCGACTTCGTCTTGTATCGAGTCTTAGATTACATTGTATAGATCAGGGCACGTTTTACGAGAAAGTAGCATGTTTAGGGAGTTGTAAAGTCTGATTTCGCTCCTAGGCCTAATTCCGCTCCTAATGTCATTTGGATGATTTCGGGCGGAATCACAAGAGTCTGATTCCGCTCCAAATGATTTGTTAGGTTTCGGGCGGAATCACGAGCCTATATATAGGTTACTTTAGAGCGAAATCAGTATCCAGAGCCTTGTATTCCATGCCAAAGTGTTGCCGGTGTGAGGTTTGATTGTTAACAACGTCAAATCAATACAATCAGTGATTTAAGTGAATTGCAAGCTGTTTCTACCTTTGTTTCTTGTTTTCCGCACCTGAAACGAAGTAAAACTCCTCTGAACGACTCATTTGGGTCAGTCGCACGATCCTACAATTGGTATCAGAGCCAGTTAGAGGAGTTCTGCAGTTTACAACCGAATTTCATTGAAATTTCTAGCTTCTACACCTTCTTTCTTCATCAGAACGAGATTTAACGATCAAAATTGGACAAATTTTTCACAGACTATTCAAAATTGGACATAGTCAAACCCTTGAAAGTTTCACGGTTAAAATCGACTTAAAAATGGACAAAAATGACCTCCGAGTTGATTCCGCTCGAACAGGACATCTCTGATTTCGCTCGAGATATAGGCCTGATTTCGCTCGAGATATAGGCCTGATTTCGCTCCAAGCTGCCAAAACCTGCTGATTCCGCTCCAAAATTCTTTTTGATTCCGCTCCAGGGTAACTATTTAGGGGTTTCGCTCCAAATTGTTGTGTTGATTTCGCTCCAGAGGTACAAACTTAGATTCCGCTCCAAAATCAGTGGTGATTTCGCTCCAAAGCTACAAACTTCTGATTTCGCTCCAGTGTTCATTGAGATTTCGCTCCAAACTTCACTTGGGTGATTTCGCTCGAGACTGCAATTTGGGATTTCGCTCGAAGCTGTTATTTGTTAATTCCGCTCGAAAGTTGTTGTTTTTGTAAAACGTGATATGTAATCATGAGTGAAGAGTTCTACAACGTGGTCGCTTCATCCCCGACTACTCCGGCATCCATAGCTTAGAATATGAACTTGGAAAACGAGACCGGAACATTACAAAAGCCCCCGAAATTGATGAGTATCGAAGAGTACTACGGGTGGAAAGACAGATTCGAAAACTGGGTCCAGGCAAATCATCTAAGGTCTTGGGAATGTATTCTGAAGAAATATGTGTTACCACGAACAGATTTGCAGGTTATTAAAGAGCTATCAGAGTTTACCGATCAGGAACGAAATATGTACAAAGCTGAAAAGATGATGATCAGTCTGCTTCAGCAAGCCATCAAAGAAGATATCTTCATATTGCTTCAGCACGACAAAACTTCAAAATTGATTTGGGATGCACTTAAAGTCAAGTTTGAGGGTAGTGAGAACATGATTAAGAGCAATAAGGCGTTGCTCAAGAAAGAGTTTGATCTGTTCAGTAGTTTACTAGGAGAAGATACAAAGAAGCTGATTGAGCGATACTGCCACTTAGTGCGATGCATGTCAATGCTGAGTATTACAAAAGATCGTGAAGAGTGGGTAGACAAATTAGCAGATGCTTTACCGTAAAAAGGAATGGGGTACATACTTGATGATTCTAAAAAATACCGGGGTTTATGATGGGTTAACGATTTCTCAGTTTATCGAGAAGATTGAAAGTCAGGATTTGGAACAGCAAAAGATCGCGAGGATGAACAGTCCAAGTGGTCAACAGGATGTAAAGATGTACTACAAAGGTAGTGTTCCGGAAGCTGAGAGAAGTCCAAAAATCCAGACTGCATTTAGTGCTGGGGATTCAACAGAAAAAGCTGATCTAATTTCAAACAAAAGCTGTGGATTTTCATCATTTCCAAGTGTTAATCCAAAAGAGTCAACTACAAGTTTTCATTCTCAAAGCACAAAAACAGGAAATTGTTATGTGATCTAGTGTAACATCGCTTTGTATCTTCTAGAGGGTCAAAGTTTTTCTGAAGAAACTGCTAAAGACCACATGGCTTTACTTGGTTCTGTGCGTCTCTCGTATGATGGTCTAGTTGCAGGTCGGATCGGGAATCCTATACTCACAAAGTAGGATTACGATCAGTTAGACGCCAAAGAGATGGAACTAATGGATATCAAATGGTATCTAGCCAGTGTTCTTAGACGAGCTGAAAAATTCAAGATTATTACAGGGAGAAATGACTTTCCTATTGCACATGTTTCTACTTTAGGTTTTGATAAATCTAAAGTTACTTGTTTTCGATGCAGGGAGAAAGGCCATTTCAAGAGGGAGTGCAAGAACAGGGAAGCTAGTGGAGCTCAGAATCCGTTCGGAAAAGACGATTACTACCGGAAAGCCATTTATCAGCAAGTGGGTCAGCAACAAATACAAGAACCGCAGGTGGCTCATGGTAGAAAAATCGAGGATTCAAAGAGAGCATGTTCGGTGGATTTTAACTGGAACAACTACATATCACCAGAAAGCAAAGTCTGTTTAGTCAATCAGGATGATGAAAGATTACCTGAAGGCTTTAGCTGGGATATGTTTGTTGATGAAAAAGGAGAATTCAAAGCGTTCGTTGCTAAGATCGTTAGAGAACCAGATATGTTTGCCACATGGATGAAGTCTGTTGGTGAGACTGTGAAGAATGTGGAGGTAGTGTCTGTTGCATCCGATGAAAGCTCAGAAAGTGCTGATGAAAGCTCACAGAGTCCAGATGAGAGTGTACAAAGTGATGCTAGTTCAGAAAAAGAAGTTGTTTTCGATCAAACACCATCTGATTCTGGTTCATCGGATGATAATTCTGAAAAATCAATCGAGTCTGATCAGTCACCAGTTGATGATAGTAGTGACGATGAGGAAGAAAAACATATTAACATTGCAAAATCTCATCTCTCTCCTGAAAGTTTTCATTTCTATTTTGCAGATCGCTTGGAAAAACTGAAGAAGAAACGAGCTGCAAAAGTACAACAACAAATGAAATAAGATGTTGTTCAGAATGAGAATGCTGAAAGTGTTGCTGAGAAGATGGTTGAGACTGAGCAAGTGAAAAAAGAAGAATAGGTGACTGGAACAGAGAAAGTGATCGAAGCTGAAAAGATTATAGAAGTGGAAAAGATCATTGAAGTTGAAAAGATTGTGGAAGTCATCAAGCCTTGCACAAAGTGTTTGGAATCTTGCAAGGAATGTGCAGTTAAAGATGAGATGATAGCTGAATATGAAAAGAAGAAGGAGCAGTTGTTGTTCAATCTCAATTATGTGAAGGAATCTTATGACGTTTTGAACAGAACAGTGACTGGTCTTCAAAAGACAAACTCAGAGAGAGAAGATGCTTTGACAATGATGAATGCTTTGATGATGTCGAAGCAGAAAGCTATCAACTTCTACATCGAAGAAAGTGCAAAGTGGAAGCAAGAGTTGGAAACAGAAAAGATTGAAAATGAGAGAATTAGACGATTATTGCAAAGCTATTCTAGTTCTGATTATCTCATTGATCGAATTTATCCGACTGTTGCAGGTATGGAAGCTTTTCAAGAAGAAAAGACGAAGAAGAAAGATAGTGGTAAGAAACCGACTGTCAATATAAAGCTAAAAACTGATACAACTGATGAATTACCAGAAAACATTGACGTCACGTTCACCTCGTCTGATACTGATCATGAGTCTGAGTTAATCAAAAAGGTGGTCGATCAGGTGGAGTCTGAGTCAAAGTCTGAATCTGGAGGGTCAAGTTCGTCAGTCAATGGTCCAAAGTCGTCGGTCAAACGGTCCTATAGTAAAGAGTTTTTATTATCAAAATCGAATTTGAATGATGAAACATTCGAAGTAGTTTATACTTTGAATGATTCTGACAAATTATATTATAACAAAGAGTTTCCTATAAGAAGTGTTAAAACGGAATTGATTAACAAGACTTTCAAACTAATAGAAATTAATATTCCAGAATTGAAAGTTTTGAATAATCTTGAAAAATCTAAAAAATACACTTCTAGAGTTCAACAATGTTTAAACAAGAAAAAGAGTTACAATTCTGGTTCTGGTTTTCAAAAGAAATCAAACCATAATGGTAGTTACAAAAAGAAAGGTTTAGGTTTTATTCCACCTGAAAATTATAAAAACGAGAAAAATTCTAAAACAAAAACAGAATTTGTTACAGGTGGAAGTGCTGAGGATGAACAGAAGAAATCATTCTGGAAACAATCAAACCAGGAGTTTCTTGCTGAGAAGAAGAGAAATGGAACTGGAGTGTTTCATCCAAGAGAGACTCGAATGTGTTCCAAATGCAATGAAGCTGGTCACATTGCATGGAACTGTCCGAAAAATGCAAAGACAAAACAGGGAGTTTCTGAGAAATTGAAAGAAAAAGTTTTTGATGTTGAACCACCAACCGAAAACTTTAAAATTTTTGAAAACTCAACTTATGAGGTTGGTGAGTGTTCTAAAAAGAATCTTTATAAAAAGAAAGGTAAAGACAACCAAGTGTGGGTTGTGAAAAAGATTGGTGAGAAAGCTGGCGATGATTCTGGTTCCACAAAGCCAGAGGAGCCACAAGGTGAGGTAAAAGAGGTAAATTTTGTGTTTTCAGTGAATGATGATGAATTTCCATCACTGAAATTTGAAGAAATTAAAAAGAAAGTTGGTAAGGTTGAGATCTCGGATCAGTTTTACTTCGAGAAAAATGAGTTTGATGTCGAGAAAACATTCAATGGGAATGTTAAGAAAATTTTTGGGAAAATGCTTGATGGTAAAGCAAAAGGGGTTAAAGATTTTTATGCAACTAAAAAGGCAACTTTTAACCCGATTGAGCAAGAACTTAAAGAGCTAAAAACACCCAAGGTTGGTCAGACCTGGGTGGAAATTCTTTTCCCTTAAAACATCTGACAATGCCGGAGATCCCAAGTTTGTAATCATGGATCAGGAATCGGCATCATTCTTGACAAAATTGTTTGTTTGTAAAAGATTTGAAAAATTGTTGAAATTTTTACAGGATAAAAGGACTACGCCAGAGCTTCCAGGTTGGTAAGTGAGAAGCATGAATCGGCATCTTGGTTGGTAAATGATCTAGTGTAGATGTTCTATTCCTACACTGGACAATGGTGATTGTTTTTACAATTGGTATATAGGGTGCATACTTGCATATGGTAAATCAGGGACATTAATTTGTATTTGATCTACTACATATGATTGATGAACAATATGATGAACCATATCCCTAACTTTCAAGTGATCCTACAAGTGATTATAACAAACTTATTTTCCGGAAAAATCATTTTGATTAAAACAAACTTAAGTGTTTTGAAATCTAAATGAGAAAATAGGTTGTTGCAAGGGGGAGTACTGATTGTTTATGCCTAATGGATAGCGATTTGATGCAATTCGATATCAGTAGTCACTTAATTTGTACAGTTTGTTTTGAATTTTCTGTATTTGGGTCAAGAGCTTAGATAGCTTTCAAATTTCTTTTAAATGTGTTTGCATTTTATGGGGAGTAGAAAATTCAGAAAATCCAAAAACATTAGGAAATTTGAAAAAGCCAAAAACATTATAAAATAAAAAAAATCAGTTTTGTTGTGAAAAAGAGGAAATGATAGTACATCAGTGGACCGTCACAACATGCTAAAGATTTGGAAAGTTAAAATGTGATAAACAATCTCACTGCGGATATGCCAGTAGGTTTTTGCACATTCAGTAGATTGTGACGAGATATAAACCTAAAAATTCAAACTTGCTTATTCTGTGGGTAACAACTTCTTGGATATATAGGCAACCCCTGAAATCTTGTTTGAAAGGTCCCTTATTCTGAGATACTAGGTCTTTGTTGGTGCATGCATCTGTCGACTTCGTCTTGTATCGAGTCTTAGTCTTAGATTGTTAGATCAGGGCACGTTTTACGAGAAAACTGGAAAATGTATGTGATTAGATAGGGATTTCGCTTATATGGACCTAGGGGTTTCGCTCTTAGGGACATAGTTGGGTTTCGCTTATGTGTCAACATGTAGGTTCGCTTATGTGGTCATTAGGGTTTCGCTCATGTGACAAGTACATTGGAGCGAAACCTCAAACACTATATATAGGTACTTATGAGCGAAACCATGTATCATGGCCTTGTAACTCATACCGAGGTGCTGCCGGTTTGAGATTTGGATGTAATTTGCCAGATATCAATACAGAAAGGTGTTAAAAGTGATTTGCTAGCTGTTTCTAAGTCAGATACTTGTTTTCCGCACCTGTATCTGATCAAAACTCATCTGAACGACTCGTTCGGGTCGAAACATGATCCTACAAGTGGTATCAGAGCTTCAGGAGGAGGAGTTCTGCAGAGATTTGCAGGAATTCATCGAGATTTCTTACTTCTACACCTTCTTTCATCATTTCAGAAAATTTTACCGGTTAAAATCAACTCAAAATTTCACAGATTGTGCGTAATTGGACATTAACAAACCCTGGAAAGTTTGAGATCTAAATTCAGATTAAAAATGGACTAAAATTGGATCCGATTAGGTTTCGCTTATTCCTACATTCTGTATTTCCGCTTATTTGAACACCCTAGTTTCGCTCATAGTGACACTTAAACTGCTATTTCGCTCCAAAGGACCATCATATTTCGCTCTTGAGTTACAAATCATGGGTTTCGCTCATTTGAACATTACTATTTCGCTCCAAAAGTTCATCTGGGTTCGCTTATTTAAACATTGGATTTCGCTTATTTGATCATCATAAGGTTTCGCTCCAGTGAACAATACCAGGGGTTTCGCTTTTGTGAACGCCTGGTTTCGCTCATAGGTCATAGAGAACTTTGATTTCGCTTTTAAGGACAGTTGTGAATATTGTTAAAATCTAAAAATGGACGAGGAATTTTATAACGCATTCGCTACTCCGGTTACCCCAATTACTATTGCACAGAACACAATGCTCGAAAACGAAACAGGAACAATGCAAAAACCACCCAAACTCATGAACATAGAAGAATATAAAGGTTGGGAAAGTCGTTTCGAGAACTGGGTACAAGCAAATTATCTAGACGCTTGGGAATGTGTGGAAACTAAGTATGTGAGACCGACAAATGATGAGGAGGAGATTATTCCTCTTAAAGATCTGAGTGCTGATCACAGAAAGAAATATAAAGATGAGAAGATGATGCTGAATCTGCTACAACAAGCTGTAAAGGAAGACATTATGGTCTTATTGCAACACAATGGGAGTTCTTATTCAATATGGAAAGCATTGCGATCAAAGTTTGTTGGTAGTCAGGAGATGGTCAAAAACAAGAAGTCACTTCTAAAGAAAGAATTTGATTTGTTTAGAGGGTTAAAAAATGAAAGCACAAAGAAAATTATAGAAAGATATTGCAATCTGTTAGTTAACATGAGAAGATTAAGCATCGAAAAAGATAATGAAGAATTGATTGAAAAACTTGCAGATGCATTACCGCACGAGACTTGGGGAACATATCTGATGATGCTTAGAAACAAGAAAGGATTCAACACGCTCACATTGAGTAAATTCATTGAGAAGCTGGAAGCTCAAGAAATGTAGCAACGAAAGATAATTCGGATGAAAGATTTCGATGGTGAACAAGATATTGGGTTGTATTACAAAGCAGGAGTGAATGAGAAATCTTCAAATTTATCTCCAAAAATAGAAACTGCTTACAACGCCAAGAATTCTTCAGGAGGCTCATCATCAGGATCAAACAGCAAAACAAGTTTAACACCATTTCCATCTTTTGATCTGAACATCTCAGCAACAAAAAATGGGAGAACACTTCAGTGCAGTATTGTTTTAAATCTTGAGAATGATCAAGATTATTCTGAGGAAGTTGCTAAAAATCACATATCTTTATTGGGAATGGTTGTAGAATCTTACAGTTGTTTTTTTGCAGGTCGTATCGGAAATCCAATGCTAACAAAGGAAGATTACGACCAGATAGATGCTGAAGAGATGGAACTTATGGACATAAAATGGTGTTTGGCAAGCGTGTTAAGGAGAGCTGAGAAATTCAAGCAGATCGCGGGGAGAGATGATCTTCGTGAGGCTAATGTTTCTACTTTAGGTTTTGACAAATCTAAAGTAACTTGTTTTCGTTGCAGGGAGAAAGGTCACTTCAAGAGGGAGTACACCAACCGCGAAGCAAGTGGAGCTCAGAATCCTTTCAACAACAACAATGATTACTACCGTAAAGCCATCTATCATCAAGTTGCTCAACAACCATCTCAACAGCATCAACATCGGGCACAAACTGCACATGGAAGACCCATAATTGAAGATTCTGGAAAGAGGGCATGTGTGGTTAATCAGGAAGAAAAGAAGTCATTCAACTGGGATAAATATGTCTCAGCTGATGGAAAAGCATGTTTGATTGATCAAGATGATGAAAAGCTACCCGAGGGTTTTAGCTAAGAAAATTTCTCTTGGGATAACTATATTCTTGATCAAGCTACACCTTACACAGCTTTTGTTGCCAAAGTTGAAGAAGATAGTGATGATGATGGAACTAAGTATTATGCACGAAGAATGGCAGAACATCTGAAGATGATGGCAGAAAGTGACAGCGAAGATGAGAAGGCAAAGAAGAAAAAGAAAAAGGTAAAGACACCAGTGAGTAGTGATGATGAATCAGTACCGGTGGTAAGACAAAAAGTGAGAGAAGTTCCAAAGTTCAAGATCAATGAAGAGGTTATAGCAAAAGAGATTCCTGTGAACTGTGAAACTTGTGAGATAATGAAAAAGAAAAACAGTGAATTGATCAACAACATGAACAGGTTGAAGGAATCTTATGATGTGCTCAACAAAGCAATGAACATGTACAATGATACAAGTGAAGAGTAAGCAATTGCAATGAAGACGCTTCAAGGGGCATTCATGACTAAGCAAAAAGTTGTGAATAACTATATCGAGAAGTGTGCTCCTCTTGAACAGAAACTTGAGCTACAGAGAATTGAAACTAAACGAGTAAACCGTTTATTGAAAAGTTACTCATGTGCTTCTTATGTCATTGACAGGATTTATGCTACCGTTGAAGGTATGAAGGCATGGGAAGATGATGAAGTAACTGAAGAAAAAGATGCTGGAAAGATGCTGAAAACAAGACTCCTAAGAAGAAAGTTGAAAAGAAGAGTGACACAAAGAAAAAGACTGACAAGAATAATTCTGGTAAGAAACAAGGTGTCAGTTACAACAAGTGTCCACCCCCGCTGGAAAATGGATATTTGCCCAGAAATCCAAATGATGAAAGAGTCAAAAAGGCTATAAATTTGCAATGGGAGTCGGAGTTGTCATTCAATCTACCAGAAAGTATTGATGTCGTTTATACATCGTCTGACACTGATCAACAGTCTCAATTGATGAAGATAGTGGTGGATCATGTGTTAGAAAATAATGAAATAGAAGAGTCAAAGTCGGAGTCTGCGTCAGAGTCAAAGTCTGAGTCAAGCACTCCGGGTCAAAAAGATAAACAGGGCAAAATAGTTTATGACAAAGAATTCCTGTTATCAAAATCTAATTTGGATGATGAATCGTTTAAAGTTGCTTACACTTTGAATGATTCTGACAAATTATATTCTGATGAGGAATTTCCAATAAGAGGTGTCAAAATTGAATTGATAAACAAGGTTTTCAATCTCACAGAAATTAATATTTCTAAAATAAAAGATTTATGTCTTAATAAAAAACCTAAAAAATACACCTCAAGAGTTCAACAAAGACTAAACAAGAAAAAAGGTTACGGTTCTGGTTCTGGTTTCCAAAAGAAATCAAACCATAATGGTAATTTCAAAAAGAAAGGTCTTGGATTTATTCCTACAGAAAAACAGAAAAATGAAAAATATGTTCGTGATTTTAAATCCAAAATGACATTTGTTTCTGGAACGTCAGCAGATGAAGAAGAAAAGAAGACTTCTGGAGGCAGTCAAACAATGAGTTCCTTGCGAAGAAGCAAGATGAAATAAAGAAGATGACTGAGCAGAAGAAAGATACGAGAACCTGTTTCCAATGCAACACTGTTGGACATATTGCCAGAGATTGTTCTAAGGCAATACAATCAAAACAGGGAGTTTCTCGTAAACTGAAAGAGAAAGTGATTGAGTTTGAACCACCAATTGATCGAACCAAACTGTTTAAAAATTCTATTTTTGAAATAGGTGAATGTTCGGACAAGTTTTACAAGAAGAGAGCTAAATCTGACAACCAGAAATGGGTTGTTAAGACAGCTGCTGAAAGCTCTAGCGATGATTCTGATATGTCAAAATCAGAGGAGCTATCTTCTGGCGATGAATCTGACTCCACAAAGTCAGATGAGCTACAAATTGTTTCAAAAAGTGAAGATATTTCAAAAGATGAAAACTCAGTTCCGATTGTGAATGATGAGGATTTTCCATCACTTCGGGCTGAAAATTATAAAAAGAAAATTGGTAAAGTTGAAATTTCTAACCAGTTTTATAATGACAACCAAGATTTTGATGCTGAGAAGGTCTTTAACCCCAAGGTAAAACATATCTTTGGAAAGATGATTGACCGAAAAGTCAAAGGGGTTAAAGAATTTTATGAGAAGAAAAGGAAAGGTAAGAAACCGAGTGATGGTGACTCGGTGACACCCAAGGTTGGTCAGGCTTGGGTGGATATTTTCTTCAACTAAAAACCTAACTTGCCGGATATCCCAAGTTTGTAATCGTGGATCAGGTATCGGCATCTTTCTTGAAAAATTGGTTACGGTAATGTCAATCATACAAACGGTAAAGAGGTTTGTTTGTCTTTGTTTTACAAGTGGTTAGGAGATTTGATTGTGCATACTTGCATATGGTAAATCGAGGACATTAATTTGTACTTGCATTTTCCTATAAGTGGTGGAAAGACAAGATGATGAACCACATCCCCAAATTGATAAACCTACAAGTGGTAAAATCAATCAAACTTATTTTCTGGAAAAACCATTTTGATTAAAACAAACTTAAGTGTTTTGAAATCTAAATGGGAAAATAGTTTGTTAATAGGGGGAGTTCTGATTGTTAATGCCTAGTGAATGGCGATTTGATGCGATTTGATATCGGTTGTCAACTTTTGTACAGTTTGTTTAGTTGTTGTGTCAAGTAGGTCAAGAGTTAAGATAGTTTTCAAATTTTTTTAAATGTGTTTGCATTTTAGGGGGAGTAGAAAATTTCAGAAAATCCAAAAACATTAGAAAATTTGAAAAAGCCAAAAACATGATAAAATCAAAAATGAGTTTTGTTGTGAAAAGAGGAAATGATAGTACATCAAGGGACTGTCACAACATCCTAAAGAATTGTAAAGATAAAATGTGATAAACAATCAAAAACATGACAAAATCAGAAATGAGTTTTGTTGTGAAAAGAGGAAATGATAGTACATCAGTGGACTGCCACAACATGCTAAAGAATTGTAAAGATAAAATGTGATAAACAATCTTACTGTGGATGTGTCGGTAGGTTTTTACACATTTAATAAATTGTGACGAGATATAAACCTAAAATTCAAACTAGCTTATTCTGTGGGTTAACAAAACTGTTTGGATATATAGGTAACCCCTGAAATCTTGTTTAAAAGGTCCCTTATTCTGATATACTAGGTCTTTATGCTCAGTGATATCTGGGGTATTATCCCGGGACTTCTGCTGTATGGAAGTACTGACCTAGTCCCCGGATAATACTTTCCGCAAGTGCTTGAAACATAGCATCGCCCTCAGCAAGCTGATGAAACAATAAAATTGATAGTCGCTGCTGTTGTAATCAAAAGATCCTCTAAAGGGGACACACCGAAAAGTCGAAGTCGTCATCTCTTTGCGTATACGGAAGTATCGACCTGAGCTCTCACGGCCCTCACACATAACCCCTTTACAGATATCATCTGTGGTATACTCACCTGTAAGACTGAATATTGGGATCTGGATACGGGAGTATATTCAAGTAGTGGGACACATGGATAAGTTTAAGTGCTTAAGACATTAACATCGTATCTCGGATCAGTTGAACTTTGTGTGAAAATTTAAGTGGATCAGTATACTGACAATCTAGGTGAATTGTTTAGAGCTTAAAATGAAATGAAGCTTAACGGTGTTAGTGACACGTCTCATTAACTGATATGATCCTCTTACATGAACTCACAAAAAAAATATTGTTTGTAAATATTTTCATTTCTGCATTGTGTTGTTTCTACACTTAGTGTTAGTCTTTGTCTTTACATATGGTGTTAGTTATTTTCTTTCAGAAAATTCAAAAAGATTTTTAGTGTGTTTTAGCATAAAGTTTGAAAAATTCAAAAAGATTTTCGACGACTGATATTGAAAAGCTGATTTTCAAAATTCCAAGTGCTAAACATGATGAACAGATGGTTTGGGAGAGTGTGTTGTTTTGACAAGAAAAATATATAGTTGCAAATGGTTCATCAGAAATGACTTGAGATATTTGTTTGAGAAAGTTTCAAATGGTGTCTATATGCTTAAATGTTTATCATAAAACTTATGTTTGTGGTAGAGTGTTATGCAGGAAGAGTCAGCATTTGAGGGGGAGTGCATGTTGATGATGATAAATTTAAAGATGTCAACATCTAAGAGAAGAAGTCTGTTGGTGATAAAAGAGAAAGAGATGATGATAGAGAGAGAGAAGCCCAGAGACTGATCAAGGCTGAAGAATTGAAGACACAGCATTGTCATGAGTCGATAGTCGACTCGTCAACATCTGAGGGGGAGTCTGTTGGTGCATGCATCTGTCGACTTCGTCTTGTATCGAGTCTTAGTCTTAGATTGTTAGATCAGGGCATGTTTTACGAGAAAACTGGAAAATGTATGTGATTAGATAGGGATTTCGCTTATATGGACCTAGGGGTTTCGCTCTTAGGGATATAGTTGGGTTTCGCTTATGTGTCAACATGTAGGTTCGCTTATGTGGTCATTAGGGTTTCGCTCATGTGACATGTACATTGGAGCGAAACCTCAAACACTATATATAGGTACTTATGAGCGAAACCATGTATCATGTCCTTGTAACTCATACCGGGGTGCTGCCGGTTTGAGATTTGGATGTAATTTCTCATATATCAATACAGAAAGGTGTTAAAAGTGATTTGCTAGCTGTTTCTAAGTCAGATACTTGTTTTCCGCACCTGTATCTAATCAAAACTCCTCTGAACGACTCGTTCTGGTCGAAACACGGTCCTACAGTCTTTATGCTCAGTGATATCTGGGGTATTATCCCGGGACTTCTGCTGTATGGAAATACCGACCTAGTCCCCGGATAATACTTTCTGCAAATGCTTTGAAATATAAGCTCGCCCTCAGCAAATTGATGATACAACAAAATTGATAGTCATTGCTGTTGTAACAAAAGATCCACTTAAGGGGACACACCAAAAAGTCGAAGCCGTCATCTCTTTGCGTATACGGAAGTATCGACCTGAGCTCTCACGTCCTCGCAATTAATCCCTGACAGATATCATCTGTGGTATACTCACCTGTAAGATTGAATATTGGGATCTGGATACGGGAGTATATCCCGAAGCAATTGAACTTTGTGTGAAAATTTAAGTGGATAAATTTACTGACAATCTAGGTGAATTGTTTAGAACTTAAAATGAAATGAAGCTTAATGGTGTTAGTGACTCGTCTCATATACTGATATGATCCTCTTACACAAACTCACAAAAATATTGTTTGTAAATATTTCATTTCTGCATTTCTTTATTTCTACAATTAGTGTTTTTATTTTCTTTACATTTCAAAAATCCAAAAAGATTTTAGGTGTGTTTTAGCATAAACTTTTGAAAAATTCAAACAGATTTTCGACAACTGATGTTGGAAAACTGATTTTCAAAGTCTCAAGTGCTAAACATGATGACATTGTTCTAAGGGGAGTGTGTTTTGATCATCAAATGTGCTTTTAAATCAACAAATGGTTCATCATAGAGGATAGTTTCTTTCGAGGAAGAGTAAATGTTAGTGCATATATTTTAAATTTTAAATGTGTAAAACTTACTTTGAGGTAGAGTTTATGCAGGTTAAGTATGAGCTGGATTATCGATCCTGAGCAGATCTAGAGCTAAGTTTCGATCTTGAAACAATCTTTTGAAGAGCCAGGTCATTAGATTCTGAGAAGCTTATGAGAGCCAGATTCAGATACCTTAGATTCTGTGGATAGAGCCTGAGCTAGGTTTCGATTCAGTGGCAAAGTTTGAGCCAGGCTAACGATCATGTATCTGTGAAAGCCAGACAACGATCCTGAAGCAGATGATGCTGAAGAACTAAAGGAATGCCAGCATATCGCAAAGGGGAGTCTGAAGACATGTGAATATGAGAAGAGAGAGTGAAGCCCATAGACTAATCAAGACTGAAGTTTGAGAAGACTCCACACGTAAGACTCGTCAACATCTGAGGGGGAGTCTGTTGGTGCCTACATCTGTCGACTTCGTCTTGTATCGAGTCTTAGATTACATTGTATAGATCAGGGCACGTTTTACGAGAAAGTAGCATGTTTAGGGAGTTGTAAAGTCTGATTTTTCTCCTAGGCCTAATTCCGCTACTAATGTCATTTGGTTGATTTCGGGCGGAATCACAAGAGTCTGATTCCGCTCCAAATGATTTGTTAGGTTTCGGGCGGAATCACGAGCCTATATATAGGTTACTTTAGAGCGAAATCAGTATCCAGAGCCTTGTATTCCATGCCGAAGTGCTGCCGGTGTGAGGTTTGATTGTAAACAACGTCAAATCAATACAATCAGTGATTTAAGTGAATTGCAAGTTGTTTCTACCTTTGTTTCTTGTTTTCCGCACCTGAAACGAAGTAAAACTCCTCTGAACGACTCATTTGGGTCAGTCGCACGATCCTACAAAAGCTAAGACAACCGACGGAACTACTAAAAAGAATGCCAGAGCATTCCAGTTGACCACTCAAGAAGCAGAACTCATTCCCGATGTGATAGCTGGTACGTTCTTAGTTCACGACGTGTTTGCAAAAGTATTATTCGACTCTGGTGCAAACCAAAGTTTTATTAATACCTCATTCTGCCAAGCTCTTAATTTATCATTGACCAATCTTAGGCAGATTTTTACAGTCAAAACGGCATATGGAAATTCTGTTAAAATAGATAAGGTATTGCAAGAAGGAAAAATAGAACTCTTAGGCCATAAGTTTTCTACGAACCTGTTACCTATGAAGTTAGCCGGGTTCGATGTGGTATTAGGAATGGATTGGTTAGTAGCCAACCATGCTAGAATTTTCTGTGATAAAAATTCCGTAGAAATCCAGACACCTACAGGAGAAGTAATTTAAATCACAGGAGATAAACCTCGAAAGCCACTGAAATTTATTTCAGTAATAAAGTTGGCTAGTTATTCAAGAAAACAAGAAGTAGTGTATATGTTTCAGTAATCATTAACACAAAAAGTAAGGAACTTAAGGATATACCAATAGTATCAGAATACCCAGATGTCTTTCCAGAAGAATTACCTAGGTTACCACCCGATAGAGAAGTAGAGTTTAGGATTCATTTAATTCCTGGAACTACGCCAATAGCCAAAGCACCTTACCGGCTAGCACCCACTGAAATGCTGGAATTGAAAAAGAAGTTAGATGAATTACTAAGCAAAGGATTTATACAACCTAGTTCATCCCCTTGGGGAGCACCAGTGTTGTTTGTGAAAAAGAAAGATGGGTTGATGAGAATGTGTATCGATTATAGGGAACTGAATAAGGTTACAATTAAGAATCGATACCCATTACCTAGGATTGACGATCTTTTTGATCAACTCCAGGGAGCTAGGTATTTTTCTAAGATAGACTTACGCTCCGGATACCATCAGTTGAAAGTACAAGAGGAAGACATACCTAAAACTGCTTTCAGAACTAGGTATGGTCATTATGAGTTTACAGTCATGCCCTTCGGATTAACAAATGCTCCTGCAACATTCATGGACATAATGAATCGGATTTCTAAACCATACTTGGATAAATTCGTAATTGTCTTCATCGATGATATACTTATTTATTCCAAAAGTCAGGAAGAACATTGTGAGCACCTCCATGCACTCTTAACTTTGTTAAGAAAGGAAAAACTTTGCGCCAAATTCTCGAAGTGTGAATTCTGGCTGCAAGAAGTGCAATTTTTAGGACATATGGTAAATCACGAAGGTATTCACGTAGATCCTTCTAAAATAGAAGCAATTACCAAATGGAAGGTTCCGCAAACAGCTATGGAAATTAGAAGCTTTCTAGGCTTAGCTGGATACTATAGATGCTTTATTAAGGATTTTTCTAAGATAGATGTACCTTTGACTAAGCTAACCTGTAAAGCAGTTAAGTTTGAATGGGGACCTAGACAAGAAGAAGCTTTTAAGATATTAAAGCAAAGATTGACAAATGCTCCAATTTTAGCCCTACCAGAAGGAACTGAAGATTTTGAAGTATATTGTGATGCTTCAAAATTAGGATTAGGATGTGTGCTAATGCAACACAAGAAAGTAATTACGTATGCCTCCAAGCAATTGAAGAAGCACGAGGAAAATTATACGACTCATGACTTAGAATTAGGAGCTATAATTTTTGCCCATAAGATCTGGAGACATTATCTGTATGGAAGTAAGTTTACTGTTTATATAGATCATAAAAGTCTAAGGTATATATTTGGGCAGAAAGAGTTGAATATGAGACAAAGAAGATGGATGGAAATCCTGAGTGACTACGACTGTGATATTCAATATCACAAAGGAAAAGCAAACATAGTCGCTGATGCTCTAAGTCGTAAGTATCATGAAAAGCAAAAGAAAGTTCGTGCTCTCATATTAAATTTGCAATTTGATTTAATGGAACAATTGAAGAAAGTTCAAGACACAGCAATCGAAGACGATGGTGAAGGAATGAAAGGACGAATAAAAGAGATAGAGCAAGGAAATGATGGAATTTGGAGATTCCACCAGAAAAGAATCTGGGTACCTAAGCAGGGAGAATTAAGAAATAAGATTCTAGAAGAAGCTCATAAATCTAGATATACCATGCATCCAGGAAACAATAAGATGTACCAAGATTTAAGAAACAATTTTTGGTGGATAGGAATGAAAAAGGATATAGCTGAATATGTATCTAAATGTCTTACTTGTTCGCAAGTAAAAGCAGAACATCAGAAACCTTCGGGACAACTACAACAGTTAGAAATGCCTGTATGGAAATGGGAACTCATAACAATGGATTTTGTTACTAAGTTACCCAAAACCAGAAAAGGTAATGATGCAATTTGGGTAATCGTAGATCGATTAACCAAATCAGCTCATTTTCTACCCATGAAAGAAACCTTTAGCATGGAAAGGTTAGCCAAGTTGTACGTAGACGAAGTAGTATCTTTACATGGAGTCCCACTCTCCATTGTATCGGATAGGGATAGTCGTTTCACTTCCCATTTCTGGACTAGTTTCCAGGAAGCAATAGGAACCCGACTAAATTTAAGTACTGCCTATCATCCACAAACAGACGGACAAAGTGAAAGGACGATACAAACCCTGGAAGACATGCTCAGAGCATGTGTAATTGATTTTGGTGGTAACTGGGATAACCACCTACCCTTAATTGAATTCTCCTATAACAATAGTTATCATTCAAGCATTGAAGCTGCCCCATTTGAAGCACTATATGGACGTAAGTGTAGAACTCCAGTTTGTTGGGCAAAAATAGTAGAAAGTCAATTATCAGGTCCTGAAATTGTATAAGAAACTACTGACAAGATTACTCAAATCAAAGAAAGACTAAAGACAGCTCGAGATCGTCAGAAAAGCTATACAGATAATCGCCACAAGCCACTAGAGTTTCAAGTCGGAGACAAGGTACTTTTGAAAGTTTCTCCTTGGAAAGGAGTAGTACGGTTCGGTAAGAAAGGAAAGCTGAGTCCAAGATACATAGGACCATTCCAAGTAATCAAACGAATAGGACCAGTTTCCTATCGTTTACAACTACCAGAAGAATTAGCTCGAATAGATGATGTGTTTCATGTATCCAACCTCAAGAAATGTTTATCTGACGAATCCCTGGTAGTACCTCTTCAACATATAGAGGTAAATGAAAAGCTGAAATTTGTAGAAAAACCACTACAGATAGAAGACAGAAAAATTAAGTTTCTCAAGCACAAACGACTAGTACTAGTCAAAGTCAAGTGGGATTCAAAAAGAGGACGAGAATACACTTGGGAGCTGGAATCAGAAATGAAGCGGAAATATCCTCATCTATTCTAGTAAATCTCAAGGACGAGATTTTTATTAAGGTGTGGAGGATGTAACAACTCTCACTAAAATAATTACTTATTATGTTAATTGTCCAATAGAAAACCCTAATTGAGAAACCCAAGTAATCCTGCATAAACCCTAAAATTTTCAGAACAATCAGAATTAGAATCAGGGCCCCTAAAACTCAAGGGTAAACCCTAATTGACGATTATCATCACGATTCGTTGTCTAATTTGAAAATTCACGAACTATCAACTCAGCAGGCCTAGGCTGGTGATCAAGCAAGCCTACTCTACTTGGACCTCCCCCGCGATACGCGACAGGTGCGGAGGATCCTGTCGCGACACGCGGGAGGCTCCAATTTTGGCTATAAAGCCTCTGGCCTGGGACTTGATCAGATTGCTTGTTTCGACGTAAAATTTCGTTTCCTACACTGAGATATACGTAGATTACTACAAACACACACGAATCACTAAACGTTGCCGCGATAAACAGGGTAATAACTCGATCGCTATTACGATTCAACGTCTGATCGATTGAAACTATCCAACGAATGTTTAAGTGCTGCTCAAATTGGGTTTATACTTTGTCATTCGTCGTTAATTCGATGGATGTTTAAGTATCGCACTTTGTCATTTGTTGTGAGGGTTTAATCTCGTGAATTGTCGTAAATGTTGTATTAGTTACTAACCTAGTTTCGTGTGCATTGTTATTTAAATTAGGTTAAACAGGCTAATCAGTAGACTAAACTCCGCCCGCATAAATCTGCAATGTGAGTCATTCTCTTTTTACCAAACTTGCTTTCAAAATCATGTTTGTTTTCAAAGTTATAATTACAAGGATTAAGTCTTTGTAGTCTTCATTACAGCCGATATGTGGGGTTTTGTATACATTACTTGTTAATCCATCACCATTGGACAACGAGATAGCCAAGGGGTGATATGACCATAGTCACAGACACCATTGGACAACGAGATAGCCAATGGGTGGTCGAGTGACAAATACCGTGGGTATATGGTTGACATGTAGAAACATTGTAATCGCTCTTAATATTGTAAATTATAACAAAAATATCGTTTTAGACAAAATGAATGATTCACTCAGAATTACCCCGCTGACAAAACCTTTTTCCAACATGTTTCAGGTGATTTGTTGTGATCCAGGAAAAGTGCCGTGAAGCACTACTAGCTTAAGGAAGTGGCTCAATATAAATAAATAAAGAAACATGTTTTGTAAAATAAAGATTTCTCAGTGAAATCACTTTATTGTAAATTACAGGGTTTTATCCCTAAATTATGTAATAAAATAAACGGGCATTTTTAAGATCCTGTATTAAAGACTTCCGCTGTCGCCTAAATTAAATACCACGGGATTCCTGTCCCGCGGCTCTTGACCAGGTCAAACCGGGGCTAAGGGTCGTGACAGTGTTGAGATAGACGTGCAGTGCGAGTTGTGTGTGTCGATCAAAGCGAACGACGAAAATCATATAAACCACCATAAATCAAGGCACATAAACAGGTAAAATCACTTAAAACACATAAATCCACATAAAAGCGACAAATATCAGAGTCAGCAGTTGCAGGCTCAAAATCGAAACACATAAAATCAGCGATTTGTGATCTTGAAATCAAAAATAGATTGTCTAAGGCTTGATAGACATCGTCTAGCCAAAGTGATTTGACTATTCTCAAGGACTTCAAGTATACGTTTTGGCCTAATAGACTGTGCTCTATCACCGACATACGGTGAATGGCACGCATCCTTTCGGTTATTAACGCAACTCTTGTCATTGGAATCCATCGAAACTTTGGTGAGAGTTTCGTAAAACCTAAATAGAGATCGAAGCAAGTCGTCAAGGTTCAGGTTTCACCCCTAACTTAGCGACTACACTCCTATTTGTCTGGTGAAAGTAATAGTATAGAGCTGGGGGTGTTCCATTCTCTATTAATCAGGAATTTTCATTGAAGTACGAATTTCACTCCTGATTCAATGCAAATTCCCTTGTTTATAGTAAAAATACAGGTCGAACAAGCAATTTAATCGAGAGTTTGCGGTTTTCACACCTAATCTCGATCTAATCACTCGTTCATTTTTGAAAATAGTGCAGTGCGACTGCCTTAGGAAAGGCAGTGTGATAGTGTGTAGCGAGTGCGAGCAAGAATAGCAAGTAATCTTGTACAAAACCCCTACAGGGTATGCACAAGTCGGTCTATTGGTACTTAGACTATAGACTAGGTCGTTTCTAAGACATCGACCCGAACTAGGTCGAGTCTTACCTAATTCCCTATAGTTATGGCTCTGATACCAATCTGTCACACCCCAACTGATGGCGGAATAATCGGGGCACAGCACTTAGCGAAACAGATTGTCTAAGAGAAAATCCATAACAACTAAATTACCGGATAGTTAATATTATGTCCCATACCATAACCTATCAAGTAAAACAATTATTACAGACGTAGATATCTCAAAGACAAATAACATGTTCCGACAACTCAGATTTAAATAAATAAATTGCTAGACTCTCCTAC
This sequence comes from Helianthus annuus, assembly GCF_002127325.2. Classification (NCBI taxonomy): domain Eukaryota; kingdom Viridiplantae; phylum Streptophyta; class Magnoliopsida; order Asterales; family Asteraceae; genus Helianthus; species Helianthus annuus. The sequence goes on along the minus strand of NC_035448.2, from coordinate 43,528,797 downwards.
TCGGTTCCAACAAATAGCAAGCAAAGCATCCTAATCATTCACACACCTGTCACATACGTTAAAATAGAGGTCAATACACATAGTGTAAAGGTGAGCATACAAGTTTAATAGTTTCGAAATCGTTTACGCATAACCAGCATGTAACATGTAACAAAGTGAAGGCTAGTAGGTTATCGACAGAGAAATATACACAGACGTGACCGCGAGTTGTAGAATGCGCAACACATATCCCCACTGGGACACGTGAAGTAAAGCCCTTAACAACCCCTGTCCACGATAGGTGCTGAGTCCAAATTATAGTACTATCGTTGCTAAGGTGTCAGGCAAAGATTACCGTGTTAACATAACATACAAGCATTCACTGAATAACACGTAACATGCAATAACGGTCAGCGTATAAAAAGTGTTTACGTTGTGTGTCGATCGTGATTTGAATAAGTAACGTATGTAACACCCAAAAGTGCATAAAGCAAAAAGGGATCGAGTATACTCACAGATAGCGTTTAACAAGTAAACACTCTCCGGGATTCAAGGGAGCGCTGAGAGATTAGCCTGAACAGTTAACGATAGCATAAATGAAGAACGGCGCGTTAAACGCTGCGAAGTGAACAAGTGTCGAGTGGTAATCCGATCAGATGTTCATTCGATCGGATGTCAATCCGTTCGAATGGTAATCCGATCGGATGGCCATTCGGTCGGATTGACATTCGTTTGGGAAGGATGTGTTTGTGTATGATGGCTTTGAAGTTTTCATTGTAGCATTTTAAAAACAGAGAAGTATCTCTGCCTTTCAGGTCGATCGATCGAACGGCTGTTCGATCGGATAGCGATCCGATTGGCGAGACCTTTCAGTTGAGAACAAGTTCATAGCAGGATGGTCATTCGATCGGATGGTCTTCCGATCGGATGGCAATCCGTTAGAAACTGGTGATCTTTGAAAATTATGAAAATGATTAAGTGTTGGAGCTCCAATTGTTAACCGATCAGATTGTCGTTCGATCGGATGGCTCTCCAATCGGACGGCAATCCGTTCGACATTTAGATGTTTTGAAAATTTGAAAATGTTAAGTGTGAAAGCTCAAGTGCAATCCGGTCGGATTGTCGTTCGATCGGATGGCAATCCGATCGGACGGCAATCCGTCCCAACGGTCTGATCGTCTTGAACTTGATTATTTTGAAAGTTTGCGGTTTGCTTGAGACGGTATGACAATGTACTAAATAACGGAACCTCGTCAAGTCCCAAGTCATCCTATCGAAAAGGATTCACCTAAATCCGATCATTCTACTGGTTTGTGACGGTTGTTCATGTTTAACCCGAAATCGGTTGTCTCTTTGATAGAGATCAGATTTTTGACCAACACTTCACTAGGAATTGAGTAGAAGACCTGAATGAGCTCCGATTCTATCGGTTTTGAGTGCATTGAGTGTAAAAGAGTTGAAAGAAAGTTGGAAAAGCATCTTTCAATCCTTTTAACCTTGAAATGTTTAGATCTATGCGAAATGGTTGTGAAATCATGTGGAAATCCTTCAGATCTGAGATATTCTTGGTGGAATGAGGTCAAAACTTGAAGTTCATAAGAACTCCATGATGACATCACCCTAGAACACCTCAAATCCGCTGATTTCGAGGATAAAAGTTAAGATTCAAAGGAGAAAAAAAATGAAGAAGTGCGTGTAGATCATAGAAGAACAAGATTTGAGTTGAAAACTTACAAGAATCGCGAGAAATCGAGAGAAAAGAGGTCTGGAATGTTGCTGGTCGAGTGAGGGAGTGTGATGTGACAGGGGGTATTTATAGGTTGCTAAAAAGGGAAAGGAGTGCAATTGTCGGATTGCACGCCGATCAGATGGCATTTAGATCTAATGGCAATCCGATCGGGTGGCCATTCAATCGATTGGCCATTCGACTGAGGTGGTCCGACGAGTTGAGTTTCGGCGTTTCGTTTCGCGCATTCGGTTTTGCGATGCGTTTAAGAGAGTATCGATTATGCGATGCGGTTAAGCGAGTATCGATTATGCGATGCGATAAATTAATAATAACCACACAAATACTATATCTAACATACAATCATCATAATTAACTTGCATTTAGCGTTTGCGATTAGATTGCGGTAGAGTTGCGATTGCGTTTCGATTAATCACCACAAAACATAAACACAAATAAACATGCACAAGTAACACATAAATAGCACACACACGTAAAACAATATCCAGAATGCATAATTCGAGTTGCGAATGCGATGCGATTAGCGATAAAGCGATAAAACATGCGATAAAACCTCGATTATTCACAGACACTCCACATAATACAACAAAAGCAATTAAAATAAAAGATTCAATTACAAGTCAAGTAAATCAAATCAGTAGTTAAGCAAGGAGTGACAGATCGCAATTAGCAATCTTTTCTTCCTTTGACTTTGACTTCCGTAACACGGGGTGTTACAACAATGTACTAGTATCCGAGGAAACAATCTGATCAATATTGAAGTTCCGCTATAGGCATGAAGATCCACATACTATCTCTACACATTGTTATCAGTGTTGTTTGCTAAGAATGAAATGCATAGGAGACGTACTTGCTGGATAGTTGAACAAGACATACTTGTCTCTTCAATACAAGTACTTCTTGTACGTGCTAATACATTATTTGGGAATGAGAAAAGCTAGGTATGATATGGTAAAAGACACTCTGTTGTGTGTGATGGCTGTTTTATCGTTGAACAAGAATTTCAACTATTCAAAATTGATTCTAGAGATCATGAAGGAGAACCTTGGAAAGAAGACATGAAATGCAAATAAATTCTGGATGTATCCAAGCTTCGTGCAGATGATTCCAGAAGCATAGATGCCAAATTTTTTGAAACATGAAAAGGATATCTTGAAGGTTAGTATGATGAAGGAAGATATGTTGAAGATTATGAAGACGAAGAACAAGTTCAATGAAGGGCCTGTTCCACGAAAGATGAATGGTTTTCTTGGCAGCTTAGAGTATGTGGCTCTAGCGGATGATAAGCGGAGACATGCTAAGAGTGAATCTGATAATGAAGAACAAGCCCTTGATGCATTATATGAAAAGAAAAGAAAAGAGTAAGAAGAGGGTGGTAGCAAGAAGAAACAAAAGGGTAAAGTAGTTGTGATTTGGGATGAAGGTGGTGATGACAAAGGTGATGATGAGATAGGGGAAAGTAATTAAAGATTATGAAGAAGGAGGTGATGGTGGTGTTGATAAAGCCGACGACTCCGATGATGATGATAATCCTCCGGCACCAGGTTATGAATCCACTAAATCAACTGAATCTGATGAATCGGGTGATGTTGGAAAGATGGTGTTAGATGAGTTGGATGTTCATGCAACTACGTCTATGCATTTAGTGTATGAGACACATTCTGAAATGAAAGAACCATTAGAAGAAGGGGAGATTGTTCATGAGTTGATAGAGGAACAATTAACTGAGTTGTACAAGATGAATGGCATTGATGAAGTAGACATAGAGGCTGCTCATGTTGATAGTGAGATTTTAGAGTTGGATAATGTTGATAAGATTGAATTTGAGAAGAGCTTGGCTACAATCTAAAGAGCAATGTTAGAGATTGTGGTGAAGAGATAGACCCACTTGATGATATAACGGCAAATCTAGTTCAATAGGATTTTATAAGAAAAACTCAAGGATTTGGATACGCCCACGGATGATTCTTTATCTCAGGCTGAAAAGGAAAAATTAGCACAAAGAACAGATGGCGGCGTTTATCAAAAGCCATCCTAAACCACCACTTCATCCCAAATAGGCTATGTATATGGAGCTAGAGAAAGATAGTCGAAGGGAAATATTATGAGTTGCATGTATGTGAAGGAGTTGAGATGTGTAGCTATCAAAAGAGAGCATGGAATTCAATACTTCAATTCATTGCTAAGCATCCTTTCACTACCACATTATGCGTAACTGCCCTTGCTAAAATCAGAGTCATTAACCATAATAATGATTTTGGGGTGAACCTATTTGAGAAGAAGATTAGATTTGGAAAGTGGAATGGTTGGAAGAATGAGCTATACAAGCCTCAGTTCCTAGAACGGATTCAAATTCGCTAAACTCTGGATCCAAAAACGAATACTGGCCATTAGAAGCTAAGGTAAAAGGCTCCTCGAGTGATGAAGAAGATTTCGTTAATGAAGACGCCTCAAGATTTATGCAGGAACATGAAGTTGTGGTGTTATCACTCAGAGACAGGCGAAGCTTTGATTGTATTTCCTGTTGATACACCAAATGTTTGGATCCTTGATTGTATGCGGACCGTAAATATGTTGAAAAAGGACATTAGACACTGTTCAACAACCATATTTTTTATGAAGACAACGATGTAGTTCAAGCATTAAAGATTCAGAAGGTTGTTCGAATATTCGACAATTACGAGATCAATTTAGGAAGCAAGTGGACATCTGCTCATCAACAATACATAGATGACCCAGAAGACCAAAGAGTCACAAGTTGTATCCAAGAGTGAGTTTGTTGATACACATTTCTCTATAGCTTGTAATTATTCAAAATGTATATCTTTTTCTCTTCATTTAAACGTTTAAGTTTGTGTATAGTTTGATTTTGTGTTTGTTGACCAAAGTCAAACGACAGCCTCCTATCGTTTGACTTTGGAAGTCTGTTACAAATGATATACTGGATTGTAAACAACAATAATTGTTGTTGATGTCGTTTGGCAATAAGCAAACGATATGATGCTTTCATTTTGGTACACGCCAAACGACATTGCATGGTTTTTAGTTTTATGACCATGTTGTTTACACTGTTGTATTGTATATAAGTACAACAGTTGTCATTTCAGATGTTTTTAGATAGAGTATTGGGAGCTTTGGGTATGTATACTGTAACAAAACTCTGTCAAATCAATATAGGAAAGTTTATTGAGAATATCCTTGTGTTACTGATTATCTATTGCTTGGTTTGATGCTCTAACTTGGATTCCTTACTTGTTATTACATTTATAACAAGAAATCATTGTTGTTCAAGATCGAATGTGGTGTGGGATGGGATGGGTGTTGCATGTGTGATGTGTTAGTGCATTACGTCTATTGACTTTGTCTTGTATCATGTAATAGAATAGGATATCCAGTGCACGAGGTTCGAGAAACGAAAGTTGGTGATTTAGCAAAAGGTTCCGCTTATATGGACATTGTCCATAAAAGCGAAACCACAAGCTAAAGGTTTCGCTCATATGGACAGTCCATATAAGCGAAACTATCCAACTATATATAGTGCACTTGTTGTTCATTTGGCAACGGATCCAGAACTTGTAACGAAGTGCTGCCAAATTGCTTTCAGGTTGTAAACGTTGTTAAATCAATCAAAGAAGCATTATAATTAGTTTGAGCGTCCGTTTCACTGATTCCGCCTTTGAATCGGATTCACAACTCTTCTGATTGACTCATTCGGGTTCAACAACGATCCTACAAGTGGTATCAGAGCACAGGAGGAAGAGTTTAGCTCAAATGGATCTGTTTTCTGACTTCTACACCTTCTTTTTCAATCTGAACAAGTTTCCACGGTTAAAATCGGCCAATTTTTTCACAGGATGTGTATTAGTGGATAATAACAAACCCTTGAAAGTTTCATATCAAAAATCGACCTAAAAATGGATAAAATAACCTTCGGATGTAGTTCCGCTTTTACGGACATTGATAGTTCCGCTAAAAAATCATAGGTTCGCTCATAAGGTTCGCTTGAAACTGTCTAGTTCCGCTTATCTGAACTGTGTAGTTCCGCTCATCCGGACAATTTGAGTTCCGCTCGAACAAACATATTACTTTCGCTTATTCGAACTTTGTAGATCCGCTCGAACAAACAAAGTAGTTTCGCTCGAACGGACAATTGATAGGTGCGCTTATTCGGACATAGTCAAGTTCACTTATTTGACATCAAAGGTTCCGCTTATTCGGCCCAACAAGGGTTCGCTCATTCAGTCCAATAGGTGATCTGTTATCAGTCCAATAGGGGTTCGCTCATATGTCAACTTGGGTTTCGCTCATACGTTCGATCTGATTTCGCCTGTATGTCATATTTCATTTGAAAGTGAACATTTTCGCGTCAAGATCATTTCACGACAACCAAGTATCAGTGTATTTCAGATTACTTGATATTGTTTAAACTGATTGAGTTTGTCTGTTTGCTTTCAGGTGATTAAAGATGTCAAACAACGGTGAAGAGTTCTACAACACTTTTTACAACGCGTTCACTTCCGAATCGACTGATAGAAGATCTGAGTTGAAAGAATATTCAAGAGAGATTTCGGAAAATTTGAAGTTTGAGAACATGTACGGAAGTCAGCAGAAGCCACCAAAGCTAATGAAAGTTGAAGACTATAACTGGTGGAAAAACAGATTTGAGGGTTGGGTAAAAGCTTTCGCTCCTGAAAGTTGGTTAAAATTGACAAATGGATACATTGAACTAGTGAAAGAGGGAGGAGAGTTAATCAATCCAAAAGATTTCACAGACATAGACATAAAAAATGTTGTTGCTGAACATAAAATGATTACATTAATCAAACAGTCTGTGAGAGAGGATATTATCTCGTTACGTGAACAAGAGAAAACTTCAAAGAGTTTGTGGGAAGCGTTAGGGAAAAAGTGTGTAGGAAGTAATGAAATTGTCAAAAACAAAAAGAAATTGTTGCGTCAAGAGTTTGATTTATTCTGTTGTATGAAAAATGAATCTGTTTGTAAAATGATCGAGAGATTTGGACATCTGAAAATGGAGCTGGCCAGACAGGAAATCAAATATTCTGAAGAGACGATGGTGGATAAATTGTTTGATTCATTGCCCAATGATCAAGATTGGCAATATTTCGCTCTAGTGCTGAAAAATACAATCAAGCCTGATGATTTAAAAGTGGATTTGCTGATTGAAAGGCTTGAAAGCCATGAGTTGGAAATAAAAAGATCCAAAGTAAACAGTCCAGCTTATCAGCAGAATGTGGAACTTTACTACAGAGGAAGTTCACCACAGGCTGGGTCTCCAAGAACAGCGTTTTCTGCAGAAAGTTCAAGCTCAGTGAACAATGAAAGTCTTCACAGTGGTTTTCACAGTGGATCTTCTTCAAACACTTCAGATCAATCTACTTCAAAGAATCTATTCCAGTGTAATATCGCAGTTTATTTGAAGAATGGGCAGAATTTCAGCGAAGAGTCGGCGAAACAACAAATGGTTTTCTTGGCATCTGCACTTGAATCGTATGAAAGCCTCGTTGCAGGGAAGATTGGCAATACCAACTTGACGAAAGAAGATTATGATCAATTAGACCCCGAGGAGATGGAACTAATGGATATAAGATGGTGCATGGCCAGTGCGGTTCGTCGAGCACAGCGGTTCATGGAGATCACGGGGAGGAAGTCAATTGGTGGACCATCTACCAAACTGGGATTTGATAGATCCAAAGTGACATGCTTCAAATGCAAACAAAAAGGTCACTTCAAGCGCGAGTGCAGAAATGCGTATGCTGCTGATGAATCTGAAAACCCGTTCAACGAAGATTATTACAAGAAAGCGATTTACCATCAGAACAAGTCTGAACCACCAAGATTGAAACAGCCTGAAGAAAAGTCAAGGGCTCTAGCAGTTATATATGACGATGAAGGTTACGACTGGAGTCAAGTTTGCCCTGAAAAAGATGCTGTTGGGTATGCATTTGTTGCTGATGCTGATGCTGATCCTGATAGATGGTGGAAAGCAGATTATGCAAGATGGGAAATTGGAAAGTTAAACGAACCTTTCAAAGAAGCCCAGAGAGCCAAACGATGGAATGAAGAATTGGAATGTTACATGGATCCACGGGGTAATCCAGTTGCTGACCCATCAAAAGTGGATTTCAAAGCTGTAACAAATTTGCTTCCAAGGCAAGCTACTTTCAACACACGAAGATTATCTGATAAAGAGTATTTGCCTGATTTGGAGAAGAAGATAAGAGAGGTTTGTGAAGCAAGTCTACCGAAGGTGATAGAGCTGAAAAAGAGGAAAGAAGAAGAATTGAAGAAGATGATTGAAGAGGTAAAAGCTGTTGCGAAAATTGCTGCTGAAGAGGAACATAAAACTGAAGAGAAAGAGAAAGCCGAAGAAGAACAGAAGATTGAGGAAGCACCTAAAGAAGGAAAAGAGGAGAAGAAAGAGGAAGTTCAGAAAACTGAGACAGAAGAATTGGTTCTGAAAGAGACTGAGGTAAGAAAATCTTCTGACTCATCAAATTTCAAATTGGTTGATGAAAAGGAAAACAAGTGCAGGAATTGCATAGAAATGTGCAAAGCCTGTACTGAAAAAGATGACATCATAAAAACAAAAGACAATGACATTGTTAGACTTGAAAATGTTTTCACAACAAAATGTAAAGTAGATTGATACAGAAGAAAATTTAAAATTAAAAGTTGAAAAATTAACACAGAAATGTCAAGGACTTGAAAAGAATAATGAGGTTTATCGACAACTGTGTACAGCAAAATGTGTTAATTGTGTTGAAAAAGAATCTACATTTCAAGGTTTACAAAAACAGTATGATTCTTTAAAGTGGTCGAGTCAGAGGGTACAAGAAGCTTATGATACTTTGAAGAGCCAAGTCAAAAGTTTTGATCAAAGATTGTCTGAAACTTTAGTCACTAAAGAAATGTATGAAAGAAAGTTTAAAGAAAAGAAAATTGAATTGAACAAGTGTGTTGATGAAATTGCTAATCTTAAACAAGTCTTGGCTGAAAAAGAAAAGATTGTTACAAAACTTCAAAGTTATCATAGCTCTTCGTACATTCTTGAACGCATTTTCAACATCACACCAGATGACAAAGATACTGATAATTGTAAAAAGGGTATTGGTTCAGAATTTCATCAGGTACCACCACCATTGAGAAACAATTATACTTTTTATGATGAGGAAAAGGTGGCAAAGGGTTTGAACATAGCTGACCAATTACCAGAAAGTATCGATGTGACTTACACCAAATCTGATGATGCTGATGATTCAGAGGTGGTAAGTAAGGTGGTTGATAGTGTTTTGAAAGATGAGTCTACAAAAGGTAAGTCTGAATCACAGGATGAAGATGAAGGAAATCTTTATGATGGATATCTGGAAAACACAAAATCCGAGAAAAATTTGAATGATGATTCAAAGGGATTGGTTTATACCATTATTGAATCGGACAAATTATTCTTAGATGTTGTATTCCCGATTCAGAATGTGATTTCAGAAAAGGTTGATAAAGTTTTCAAAATGGTTGAGATTGAAAAGTCTGAGATTCCAATGTTTGCTGGTAAAGGTCATAAAACTTTTTATAACAAAACTGGTTCTAAGAAGAAAAACATGAAGGCTGGTTTGGGTTATAAAAGGAAACAGAATTGGAAAAAAAGTAAAAAACAAAATTTGCAACAAAAGATGAATTTTGTTCAAGGAAAAAGCTTGAAAGAAGAGGAAAAACTCAAATTTGGACATCAGTCTAATGAGGAGTTTGATGCTATGAAAAAGAAACAACAACAGGTCAAGGATGTTTCAAAGAAAGTGTGTTTTAAATGTGATCAAATTGGACATGTTGCACGAAAGTGTCCAAATGCAAAGCCTGCTGATGTTGAAAAACAGAAATCTGAGAGTGTGAAACAAAGGTCAACCAGATTTGATTCGAAACAAACTTGGCAATACAATACGAACAAGTTTTCTTCCAATCAAAAATGGAAATCAAGTTCAAACAAGTTTGATTCAAAACAGACCTGGAATTCTCACACACCCAGATTCAGAACAACACAAAGTTGGAGAACATCTGTTGATATGACAAAACCTCAAGAGTTTTGGAAATCTAAAAAAGTTGTTCAAAATCAAAAGGTTCAAAAGAGAAAAAATTTTACAAAAGAGGTACTCCGAAAGGTCAAGTGTGGAGTGCTAAGAAACAAGTGTTGTCGGTAAAAGATGAAAAAGTTGAAATCAAAGCTGAAAAAGTTTTAAATGACAAAGAATTTCCAAAATTGAATGAAAATTATTGTGTTGAAATGCCTAAGGTCCAACAGACCTGGGCCAAATTGTTCAAATAATCAAAATTGTTGAAATGTGCAGGTGCTTATCGGAATCAAAGACTGTGAGAATCAAAACAGGAGCAGCTTGGCACAGGAAGAGGTTGCAGGACCCTGGTTTGGTTGAACAGGGAGTTTAGTTTGAGTGTTTGTTTGTACATAAATAAACAATATTTTCAAAACCTTAAAAACTTGAAAAAAAATTAAAAACCAAAAATATGTTAAGTTTTAGTTTTTGTTAGAATAAATGTTGATTGAATACGCCGAAACCCTCACGGCTGAACAAACATGATTACATTCATCAGATTGAAAAACGGTTTTCAAACTGTAAAAATCAATGTGTTGTAAATCATGGGGGTAATTACTGTTTTTATTGTAATTCAGTTCACAAGATGCAAAATATGGATGGCAAGACAAAGCTATCAGTATCGTGTTGTAAAATTTTTAATGATTTTGCATTTTAGGGGGAGAAAAATTGTCATTAGAAAATACAAAAACATTAGAAAATTTGAAAAAGTCAAAAACATGATAAAATTCAAAATTTGAGTTTTTGCGTAAAAAGAGGAAATGATAGTACATCAGTAGACACTTACGGTATGCTAAAGATTTGTATAGAATTAATAAGCGATAAACAGTCTCACTGATGATATGTCGATAGGTTTTTATACACTTAGTAAACTTTTTCGGGATATAAATCTAAATTCAAACACTTGCTTATTTCGTGGGGAACAGTACTTGAATATATAGGTAACCCCTGAAATCTTGTTTGAAAGGTCCCATATTCTGAGATACTAGGTCTTTATACTCAGTGATATCTGGGGTATTATTCTAGGACTTCTGCTGTATAGAAGTACTGACCTAGTCCCCGAATAATACTTTCTGCAAATGCTTGAAACACAGCATCGCCCTCAGCAAGCTGATGAAACAATAAAATTGATAGTCGCTGCTATTGTAATTAAAAGATCCTCTAAAGGGGACACACCAGAAAGTCGAAGCCGTCATCTCTCTGCGTATACGGAAGTATCGACCTGAGCTCTCACGGCCCTCGCATTTAACCCCTTACAGATATCATTTGTGGTATACTCACGTGTAAGACTGAATATCTGGGATTCTGGATACAGGAGTATATTCAAGAGGTGGGACACATGAATGAGTTAAGTTTTTTAAAAAAATCTAATTCGTATCCTGAACCAGTTGAAATTTGTGTGAAAATTTAAGTGGATCAGTATATCGACAATCTAAGTGAATTGTTTAATTCTTAACGTGTAACTTAGCTCAATGGTACTCGTAACTTGTCAAAAAAACTGATATGATTCTCTGTCGCATACTCAAACAAAAATATTGTCTGTAAATATGTTTGTACATATTTCTTTACTGCTTTATATTTTCAGAAAATACAAAAAGATTTTGATTTCTGCTTTATTTTCGACAACCGATGTCTGAGTTGCTGAGTTTCAAAATCTAATAAGCTGATTGTGTTTCTGAAAATAAAACAAGTTCATTAATTTGATACTTGAATTAAAATCAAAAATTTCAAAAAACAGTTTGTGATATCTCCAAGGTCATTAAATTGGACTTGGATGATAAACTGTGAGGGAGTTGGATTCTTTAACGCTGCCATATCTGTAAAGTTGGTTGATAGGGGGAGTGGATTAGAGAATTTGATTGATGGTTTTAAAATGTTGTTACTTATATAGTGTTTGAGTGATTGCAGGATAAGATAGTCCAGACTACGATCCCGAAAGCAGAGTCTAAGGGGGAGTCTGAAGACAAGCTGGAAATTAGAAAGAGCTTGTAGCTGAAAAGCTAGGTGTCGATCCCTAAAAGCACGGAAGCTTGAATAAAGGGGGAGCCTGCTGATAATGAAGTTGTTGATGATAAAGCCAGTGATGAGATCCTGGTATAACATTCAAAAGTTTGAAGTTGATCAAAGACAAAGATTGAAAGATGCTTACATTGTTACAATCTGAATGAGATGGCAAATTGATCAAGACTGAAGAGGTGTCATAACAGAGAATAGTCACTGAAGACTTCGTCAATATCCGAGGGGGAGTCTGTTAGTGCATTACATCTATTGACTTCGTCTTGTATCATGTAATAGAATAGGATATCCAGTGCACGAGGTTCAAGAAACGAAAGTTGGTGATTTAGCAAAAGGTTCCGCTTATATGGACATTGTCCATAAAAGCGAAACCACAAGCTAAAGGTTTCGCTCATATGGACAGTCCATATAAGCGAAACAATCCAACTATATATAGTGCACTTGTTGCTCATTTGGCAACGGATCCGGAACTTGTAACGAAGTGCTGCCGAATTGCTTTCAGGTTGTAAACGTTGTTAAATCAATTAAAGAAGCATTATAATTAGTTTGAGCGTCCGTTTCACTGATTCCGCCTTTGAATCGGATTCACAACTCTTCTGATTGACTCATTCGGGTTCAACAACGATCCTACATGATGAGTGAAATATGATGGAATGAGGTGTTAAATGGTGATTGGGTGATGGAATGTGATGGGTGCCCCGTCCCTTATAGCTGATTGATTGCTTTTGGGTTTAGTTTAGATAATCGACTATTAACCGGAAATCAAACCCATTTAGCTAAAATCCAGTTCCTTGAAAATGGCTACGTTTTCTCTGGCGAGTTACTGCCTTGGTTAACTGAATAGAACTGTAAACATGTCATTAAAACAAGTACATAACCATTGTAACATCCATCCACTCCAGAGATAGAATGGATGATGAGTTAGTAAAGGGTTTAATTTCACATTCCTCTAAAATTTAATAAAAGCATTGTGAGTTGGGAGTGCATATCCTTTGGAAACATAAAGAGAGTCAATGACAATTATGAGGAATGTAAAAGGATGTCATAAGCATCAGTGTTCATCACAGGTCATCCATGAGCACCCTATTAGTTGATAATTTATATATACAATTTGCATTTGTAGAGATTGAAAAGTTTTTGTTGTTGTAAAGGGAAAAACATATGCATCAAAGGGTAATATCTTGGTATAAACGTACGAAGAAAATTATATACCGAATTCAAGTCAAAAGTTAACTATTGAAGTGTAGAAGTTGTGTAATTGTGTAATAAAATATATACATGAATGATACGTATCAGTGAGCGCACACAAATGTCAAGTTAATTTGACACGAAAAAGGTCAAACATTGATACATATTGACATGAGCCCGAGTCTTGTGATGCAGACTATAATTAGAAACAGTACGTGTAAGAATATTATTCAATTTAAGCTACACCATCGATATTATAGGAGATTAAAGTATAAAAGGAATTTTATTGTGACGTAATAAACTTTCAAATAAACTTGCTCCAATGCCTTTAGTAATCCAAACATACCTCATTTTCCTCCTTCATATATTGTTTGCATCTTCTGTCCTTGCTGCCCCTGATATAGTCGGCCTTCTCACTCAAGACCGTGGCGGACTCGCGGATGGCGGATCTGACTATGCAAAGCCAGAGGTCGAGACCCAGTTCATGGGCAATTGGATAATCGATAATCCAAATGCAGGTGTGGCAGCCATGCAACTACAGTTGATGCCTAACGATAAGGTCGTCTGGTTTGATACCACATCGCTTGGGCCGTCTGGGCTGAAACTGCCTGAAGGAGTTCTTTGCCCGTCAAATCCAGATACAAAGAACGAGCCTGATTGCTACGCACATGCCATCGCTTACGACTGGAAGACCACAAAGTACAGAACGCTTACGGTTTGTTCATATGTTTTAAGTATATTTTCAACTCAACATTGGTTCACTAGCAGGGGCAGACCTATATAGAACCGTAGGATGTGAACCGAAACACACGAAAAAAAGGTTTATGTGTCGAATATAGAACCGAAACTCTAGATTTTTAAACTCTAGGTTCTAAGTGACGTTTATCAAAGAATTAGCAGAAAATAAAACAAAGTTCTTTCTAAATATATTTTAATATAATATTAGTTTTTATTATTTAATTAACTTACTAATTTCAATAATCAACTTAATTTTCCTTTGCTTATATACTCTCCCTGTATTATAAACATCGGAGATTTCCACTTACTACATGATTTGTTAAGTATATTATGTCCTATAAAAATGTTTTTTGTGTTTTAAAAAATGACATGCTTTTATGTAAAATGCCTCAAACATATACGAGACCAAATAAAGAAGTGTTGTCCAAAAACGTTATAAAACTATGAATTAAACTTATAGAGCTCAAGCCATAGAACCATTAATTGATTAGGATCTTGAATTTGTATAATAAGAGTTTTAAGTTTCCAAACTAGTCTGATCGACCTGACCTACCCAAACTAAAATATAATGCAATCAAATTGATATACACCTGAGCACATATTATTAGCGACACCAATAGATAAAATTCTTGGGCCACACTGCCATGCTCCATATAATTATGTTTATCTTCATTGAAAAAAAAAAAAAAAAACTAGATCATAATAGTAATGTAATTGTCAACTAATATATATGTTTACAACAGTTGAAGGGTGATGCATGGTGCTCGTCCGGAAACTTGTGGCCAAATGGAAACCTAATGGCTACCGGGGGGACCTTGTCCGGTGATAGGGCTATCCGAGTGCTCGCTAACGATGATCCTAAAGCAGACTTTGATACCAGAATAGGTGTTCTTGCTGCTGTTAGATGGTATGGTGGATTCAAAAGAAATATTTTTCGCATATTCTTTTTTTTTATTACTTTTCGGCAATGTGATAAACAACACTAGAATAATGAGTATCACCAACGGAACATTACCGACGGACAACATCCGAAGGTAGCTATAGAGTGACCTTTGACGGATAGCAAATAAACCAAAAAAAATATATGTAAATTAAGTTAAATATTCAGGAATGTGTTGGTAATCACCGACCAATTACTGACAAACCTTCTGCATGTGGTTTTAAACCAACATTTTCCAACGAAAAAGGGATAAACAGCTTTGTCATTTTTGGAGGAAACAATGACTTTCAGTGATCTCTCAAGTAATATGAGTAACTAATCTGTCACAAACGAGACTACCCACTAGCAAGAACACAACAACCCTTTTGGTCGGTAATCCTGTTGGTAACCACAATCACCTACGGATTAATGTAGGATATTTCCGTTAGTGATACTCCTTTATTTTACAGTGAAATTACTTTCAAATCCGTTACAGGTACTCGTCTAACCAGGTTTTGCCCGACGGGAGTGCTGCCGTCGTGGGAGGCAGAGACTCGTACAGCTACGAGATTGTACCTCCCCAAATGGAATTCAAACATCGGAAATTCGATCTCCCTTTCCTCCAACAAACAACAACACCCCCTTTAGGACCTGGAAGGCCTGTTGAAAACAATCTCTATCCATTTCTTTACCTACTACCCGATGGTAACTTATTCCTCTTCGCCAACAATCGCGCCATCAGCTTCACTCCACAAACGGGCCAAGTTGTCCGTGAGTACCCAGAGTTAAAAGGCGGATCACGCAACTATCCCCCTTCAGGCATGTCTGCGCTTTTCCCTTTAAAACTCACAGCCGATCATAAACCTCTCAATACCGAGATTGTAATCTGTGGTGGTAATGACCCAAAGGCATACGAGGTCGTGGACGCAAGACATGTTCACGACAAGCAGTTCATGACGGCACTCCAAGACTGTCATAGAATTCAGCCATTAAATAAAGATGCAACTTGGGTAGAAGAACAAAAGATGCCATCACCAAGGACCATGGGAGACTTGATACACCTTGCCAATGGTGATCTTTTGATGCTTAATGGTGCGAAAGGCGGCACATCAGGTTGGGAAGATGCCAGGGATCCTAATTTTGTTCCGCTTTTATATACACCATACAAGCCTATGGGTAAGAGGTTTAAAGAATTAGCTCCAACAACAATAGCCAGAATGTATCATTCCTGCTCAGCATTGTTACCTGACACCAGAGTGTTGGTTGCTGGAAGCAACATGCACCAGTTCTACACATATACTGGCGACTATCCAACCGAATTAAGGGTGGAGAGATTTGCTCCACCGTACTGTGACCCTGCCCTTGATTGCGCAAGACCAGCTATCTGCCCCAAGGCTACTGATAAGGTGTTGAAGTATGGGAAACCATTTAAGATTACTACTATTCGTCCTCGGTTGGTGTTGGGTGAGATTAAGGTAACTTTGTTGTACCCACCATTCACCACACATGGTTTCTCCCAGAGCCAGAGGATGCTCATTCCGGCTATAACAAACATTGAGAATAATGTGATCACCGCGGTTGCACCTGGAAGCGGAATGCTGGCTCCTCCCGGGTACTACATTTTGTTTGTAAGTCGCCTCGGTGTACCTAGCTCTGGTATTTGGGTCCACATTGAGTAACAAGCAAATGAATGATGTTTTGAGAAAATTTTGGTGAATTTAGACGAGGTTATTTGTATGTTATTTGGCGACAATAAAGTAAACAACAATAAATCCATCGCTGCATATGTATGTATATATGGACTTGTAAGAATACTTTACTCGAATGAACTGCTTATTAGTAATAGTAACTAACTTAGCATAATTTAATTTGTATAATCAAGTATTAAAAAATTTTAGAGGCAGGCTCTATTCAGTATAGTTATAGTTTTAACAGCCTATATTTGGTTTAAACAATAACAAGAAATGCCATAAACGTGTATATAAATACATTTCAACCCAATATATGTAACATTAAACCTTTTCATTTTCACACCAGGATTTTAATTACAAAATGAGTTCATGAAGCGAAAGACCTGGTTACAACGTGTAGAGAGATAGAGAGTGCTACGAGAACTAGTAATTATGTTGGAAAGGCTCTTCCATTAAATTAGGGTAAATTACACTTTTCTCTTTTTATATTTTTATCGGATTGCAATATATACCTTTTAATTTTAATAATTACAGTCATAGTTTTTTATTTGCTTAAACTATTACATCCTAGCTCCTTTAGCAGTAACCAAGTTAAAAGTTTCAGTTAAGTCTATTCATAAAAGTGCAGTTTCGTCTTTTTATCAACCTAATTCAAATATTTTATAAATAAAACAGAAACAAAATAAAAAACTTATAATATATATATAAATACTAGGTTATAACCCGTGGTACCCACGGGTCGCTCTATTTTAAGGATATTAATATTTTTTTTAATTTTATTACAAGGGTTTTTTTTATAAAATTTGTAAGGATATTTATACAATGATTCAATGTGAATCGTATATAATAATATATGCAAACAATGCAATTTATCAATGGGAACAATTACCATATAATTTTCAAAATATTACCAGATAATTTTCTACGTATGTAGAATGATTCAGACCAAGATAAAAGGATGATAGCTCGTCTCGCCATTCTCTGGATACACATTTGAAGCGATGAATTGATATAGCATTTAGGTTGGTTAAAATCTCAAAGAGTAGCATTTCAAAAAAAATATAAAGCATTGTATGAACGAATGAAACATATAAATGTGTTACTGAGTATAACATATAGATTAATAACCTAATTTATAAAAGTAAAATGAAAATAGGCTTGAAACATAAATTCAATTTAGCCCATATCCATCGATTGAAATGGTTATTGCTATTTAATAGAATCAATTAATCCATTGAAATACTTGTTCAAAGTTATTGCAAATATTCATTCGATTAAAGCAATAACAAATTGAGTATAAATTAATAGTAGCGAAATTGCAGGTTTCGAGATCGTCACGGATTCAATGATATGTGATGTGTTAACCATATGAAAACGCACGTTTTGATGTATCCGATTGAACTCAGTGTATCATATAGCTGCATTGTGATTGGATCAAAACATAACGTAAATCGAATTTATATCGTACAATCATAACGTATTATACGCGACCGACTAACTCGAATTTATATCGTCAAGCCAAAAACTCTCGAGGGGGTCAAAGTGGCATTTAGAAAGTTCATAAAAATTTAAGTAGTTAAAATTTGCATTTCCTAAACTTAAGGGCTAAGAAAGAGTAAAGATTAATTTGATAAAGTTTTAGGGTAAAAAGGAAACTATAACAAAGTTGAGACTGAAAAGAAAACTACGACAAAGTTGGGGTGTCTAAAGCAAACGATTTGTAAAATAGAGTAGTAGCTTATGAAACTTTGAAGGTACTAAAGTCAAGAGTCTAAAATTGCAAAATCGTAAAAGTATAGGGGTAGAGGGAGGCAAAGTCGGTGGGGTTTCCTCCGACTTTGTCTTTTAAGTTATATTATAATATAATAGAATGTCTACTTTTGGAATTTAGATGACTCACGTTTAACGGGCTGACTTACTATAATGATAAATAAATGTGAAAATGGGCTTTAGCCCACTTGTGTTTTACATTAACTTAGTTAAAATTTACCGGTGGTAATACCACGAACTTCGCAATTTAAAAAAAAATGATATGTTTTTGTGGTTTTGACAAAAAAATAATAATAAACGTTTAATGTTAAAAATTTGAATCAGTTCCTTATAACTTAATATCAGTACACTAAGGGACTGTTTGGTAGCCTCTGAATGGTCATTAAGAGGTTTACCTCTTAATGGAACCATTAACAATTCAGACTTGAGGTTACCTCTTATTCATTCAGAGGTTTAAACCATTAAGATGTAGCATCTGAATGGTAATTAAGAGCCTACCAAACAGCCCCTAAAATAAGGGAATGATTCAATTCATACAGACTTTAATATTTTGAAAAATGAAAATCCTTATGTAACGTGAAAAAATAAAGAAATAAAAAGACTTCACCATACATTTTTAGCAACTTTAACTGTTTGTAAAAGAAATTTAAGGGTTATTAGTTAACCATATAATAAATTGGTTATAATCTTAGAAACGATTTTATGGCTAAATTAATAAATTATTTTAAATATAATATAACGTAAAATTCATCAAACATACTATGACTGATTTTAAATTATATTATATTTTTTAATAAATATAAAGCGTCAAACATAGAATACATGGTTTTAATATTAGAACCCATTTTATGACTAAAAAGTTATAAATAAATCATACGGAAAAAAACAAAATGACCCTGCAAAAACAGATAGCTTGTTGCGATAATATATTTTTTTTAACAAAAGAAGATTATTCTTACTACCAAAACAAAACTTAGCTTTGCAAGCAGCTAAGCCAAACAACCCAACAACAGACGCTGCAAAGAAAGAAAAACAAACAAACATCCATCTACACAGCTACAAACAAAAAAATACAACCACTGCCTCACTGAGCAAACCACTCCAGCATACACCATTAGAAAGAAAAAAAAACACAGCTAGCTGGAAATCAATACTTGCAAACCCGTTCCAGTTTGCGAGATTACTACCAGTAACCTTCGATCTTTTCAACGTCCACCAAAAGGAAGTTCTTTTATGTCATTTTTTATTCTGAATTGTGAGGTATTGCGCTCTTTAAAATTCTTGTCGTTTCAAGCAACTTAAAGTCTCCACGCCATTAACAAAAAAATAGCATAAATGCCTTCCTTTCTAATATTCGAAAGCCCTGAACCGGGAGGATATTCTAGGAACTGTTGGAGGGAATCAAAATGAGTTAGAACCGGAACGCCAAGGCACACACATATTTGCCACCAAAAGAATTTTGCAATGACACATAAAAAAAGGACAGGACAAAATAAATAACACACCTTGATGATGTGTATTGCTCTAGAAATTTCATTCACACATGAACTTTTATGTTAAGAATACTCGCGAGATCTTTGTCCTAAGAACACATTTTGTGTGAGGCTTTTAGTGGCAAGGTACAATCTCAACTGCAAACAGTAACAAATATCACCACAACTTAGAGCAAACCCATTTGCATCCGTGTCGACATGTAATATAAAAAGATTTGTAAAAAATATTAAAGAACATCAAGACAACAAAATCGAAACGAAACCTACAATTCCGCCATGCATATTGTTAGCAACTCTTGTCTGAATCTGATTTACGATTTATGATATTGCTTCGTATTAACAAAAAACATAACAAAAAAACAGAGAACAACATATGTTTACAAAACAAAAATGAATCGGGTAAAATGTATGGATCATGCACCAAAACTTGCTTTTATGACAACCAGAAAATTAGGGACTTATCATTATTCATATATCGCATCTGTTGAAGTCAACTCATATTTGACTCGAATCCCTCCCAAAGATGAAACGCCTCATCCAGTCTGACACCACCAACGACCTTGTACGCCAACTGACTTGCTTGCTGCATATGTCAGGTCAAACAAAAGTAAACAAATTCAAACTACTATCTTAGGTCAACTCAGTTTTTATTATTCAATGGTGTCAGGTTACTCAGGTGTGTGTGTGTGGGGGGGGGGGTTACCTTGCATACACAGAGTACTAAAGCCACTGAGAGCTATGACCAATAGATAACCAATGACTGGGGAGTTGTGTTGCTGTTTGCTCTCCTCCTAACAGAGCAAATTGACCAAGATGCTTGTACCTGTATAATAAATCATGAGGTGTTAAGTGTTCGATCCCAAAGTCAAGACTTCATAATGACTTTCAATAGTCAAAGATGTCGAGATCAAACCTGAAGGGACGGAATCTATGCCTGCCAGACTCTCTAGAACAAATAGGACCTTCGGGATTTTTCGTGCATTCTTCCATGCGGTTGAAACAATCAGCAAGATAGGAACCTTGCTGAGCTGCAACCTGTGAAACCATCACTAAACCGCATTAGCAAAAGGAGAACTATAGCTTAGTGATTAATTTAAGAGTAAAAGGCCATTTTCATCCCTGAGGTTTGGCCAGTTTTGCAACTTTTGTCCAATGGTTTGTTTCTCCGAATCCAAAAGGTTTGAAATCTTGCCATTTTCATTCGGGTCGTTAACTCCATCCATTTTTCTCCGTTAAGTCAATGGTATTTCCGTCTTTTTGTTAACTTAAAGGGCAATTCGGTCTTTTTCACTTTATGCAAAAAGACCGAATACCCCTGAAAAAGACTGAATTGCCCTTTAAGTTAACAAAAAAAATGGAAATACCCATGATTTAATGGAGAAAAATGGATAGAGTTAACGAACCGGATGAAAATGGCAAGATTTTAAACCTTTTGTATCCATATGCAGAAAAATAAACCTTTGGACGAAAGTCGCAAAACTGGTCATGAAAATGGCATTTTACTCTTAATTTAATGATGTCATACCTGAGCTGTCGCGGGAAGATTCTTCATCTGTGAATCCACTTGAGAAAGTGCCGATTTAAATTCTTCAACGTTCAGTTCAATCGCTTCTTTTGAAACATCTCCTTTGGATTCCTAAGTAGATCGACCAAGCTGCTCATTTGCTTATTGTTCAGATATAGTTTCACCTGAGGATACCTATCACATATGTCGTCCAGTGCTTCTTGAAACTCTTTCACCGTAAGTGTTCCTGATTTTTCCTTGTCTGCCTTTTGAAATATGTCTGAAATATCTTCCTGATACACATGTTTGTTTCATGATTATTCAATAATATATCAATTTTCCTCATATTTTGTATTTCAGCTCATCAACAATGACATAAAAGGGCATATGTGTAGTAACGCACCATGACTTTACGCTGATTAATTGTAGCAGTCTCCAAGCGCATATATGATGTTGGAACTGAATTCGTTAACTGAACTCTAGTATCTACTCAAGCTTGGTTAAGACTGGCTCTATTAGAGCTTTTACTACGCCTCGGTTTTTTTTTTATTTAACCCGTTAGAGATATAACAACTTATTAATAAGTAAACGGGTCGAATTTAGAAACATAGACAAACGAAATCCATACCTGCATATTAGAGGTCCATAGAGTGAGGTTGTCATGAAGGACTTGCATGATCAAGGTGCTATCTTTGTAAGACTCCTCACCTAAAGTATCTAGCTCTGCAATTGCTTCATCAAAAGCCTAGAAAGAAGAAAACAAACACGCAATCATGTCAGTTTAGATGGAAAGAAACCGGAACAAACCATAGGTCCAAATTTCTTCGGATATTTTGATGTTCATACCTGTTTTGCAAGGCTGCAAGCGCGGTCTGGAGAGTTCAAAATTTCATAGTAAAAGACAGATAAATTGAGAGCAAGACCGAGGCGAATTGGGAATGTGGGGCAAGTTCAATGTTTGCAATATCCTGCAAATATTGAAACAGATTGACAACTATTTATCAGGGATCATATATACGTACATCATAAACTAATCTTTATGTGTTACTAATCTTTACCCAAATAAAATAAAATTAGAAAAATATATGTAGATCGAGGGGTTATATATACGTACATCATAAAGTATATGGATATATATACACACACATATGTGAGCGTTCGCATGCTGCGTATATGTATATCGTCAATCTAAATATATTTTTTATTTATTTTATTTTATTTTTACAATAACATAACCTTTTAATAAAAAGAAATACCGAACATAATAAAATCCAGAATACCTTATCATGTTGTCCCGGTCGAAGCGGGACCACGACTGAGCTCTGTTCCATCATAACGTTGATAAGAATTTCGTAAGGAAGCATGGTGTGCAGGAGCAGCGGCTGAAGCAGCTGGCAACAACCTTGTGAAATTCTCAAGAAGATCATGATGATCATCGAAAAGTGAGGCAACCTGCACAGATTGCAAGCTGTGAAATAAAACATAACCGTATATACCACTAAACAACAATTATAAAACCTTAAACAAACTTACCTTTCTGTATACTTCATTAATACCCTTGAGGTCCTTTCTGTACATGTTCAATATGTCCAAAAACGATTTGTAAACATGATCATCATTTTGAAAGCGTTTCTGCAACCGAAGGGGTAGGATAATTATATTTAAAAATTCAAATTACTATTGTTTCTTTCAAATCAGCTCCACTTTATTTTGTTTACGAAATTTATCGCCTCTTCAAACTCCACGGATCTCTTTGGTAGGGCATCTTCATCCTCGATGACATTTATTTCAAAGCCCTTTGGCAAGAAAGTGTTGAACCCAAAAATTAGATTATTGTGACCTTTAAACAACTCTTTCACCCTTGCTATGACACCTGTTGTATCAAACTATGAATTCTGCATCAGAGAATTTCTTAATTAGGTCAAATTGATGTCAATATGGTCATTCTTCCAACAATAAATTATGGGTGTTAATAAAGCCACACCCTTAACTCTTATTTTCACACCATCTATACGGGTCGTATAGGGGTATACGTCCCGTATAGAATATTCTCATAAACAAATAACAGATAATACGCTCACCATTAAACCCGGTTTTATTTTCAATTAATTTTAGTAATACAAAAAAAAGAATATATACATGTAGGATTTTACCTTATTGTGATGAACATAGCTATCGCAAACCAGAGCCTTGACTTGGACTTGAACATCGTTAGGGCCTAGACTTTTTAGAAAAAATAAAAAAAATAAAGAATCTGGTGTAAATAACTTATTAGATGTGGTGAATTTTGTATATGTAGAAACCTGAAAAAGGACGATGGTAAGGCCGAATTTGAAGGTTCTTGAACCAAGCCGCAGTGTTCTCTCTTTCACATGTTCATTCTCCTAGCGTATCATCTTTCTTCAATGTTTTTGTTTCATAATTTGCCAAGTCTGGAAAGTCGGATCTTGAATGTGGCATATTTCCGTCATCTTCAACTGTATTCACATTTCCAGATCCATTCACAAAACATTAAAGTATTATAACCGATCTTAAAAAGATATTTAAAAAAACATACAAGATATAAAATTTAACAAACAAAAATGATAGATAGGGTAAAAAATGGTACCAATTGGTGGAGTTGTTCCCTTTCTCTCTAGTTTGGAAGCAAAGTTAATCCCTGTGATTCGACCAAATGAATATCCTTAAAAACAAAAAAGAATGGTCAAAAAGTTCATGTCCAACTAAATGGATACCTTGGATTTGGCCTGAATGGTCTCATATTGAACATGAGAAGCTGCTATAGAGCTCGTCTGGTTACATTAGCTTTCCAATTCAAAGTATTTATTATCTCATAAGCCAAAGTATAACTCTCACAATCTGTAGATAACAACAAACATTGTTCATTGTATCATAGCTTAGAAAGTAAATATTGTTCCTTCAAGCAATTATTTGTTACTTCATATTATAAATGGTTAACGATTAAGAGTAAAAGTAAGAACCCTGACTGTAGACAAAAATCAAAGAAACAAAATCAACTAAAACTTTAGATCCACCAGATCATACAAAACAACAGAAAAAAGCTTGTTTAAGATGAAGCTTGAACCTCAAGGATACATTTGCTCAAATGTGTGTAATTACAATCCATATTTACACTAACAATTGGGAGAATTTCTCTTCAAAAATTAATTTCAATTTAGATTAATTGAAAATGTTGTAGATGCATTCCTTCCAATCGTAATAACAAAAAACGTCCATAACAATCAAATGAAAACAGAACTACAGATCTTGCGTGCAATGTTCAGATTTGAGAAAAAAAAAAGAACAATACCTAAACTAAACTCTTGATGAATGATTGAAAAACCCAAAACATTCCTTATAAAAAAAAAAAAAAACCTTACCTTTTGAACTCGATGGAGAAATGAAGCGTTTTCAAATCAATGGATACCGGCAGCGACGGTGCACGGCGGCGTTGACTGATAGAAAATAAGGCATTGTGGAGTGTTCCTTTGTAGCCCTGATCTTAACATCATCAGTATCCTATCGCTGAAACCTTTCATTGATTTAACTTTGTAAAAGGATGAAATGAGAACCCTTTTAGTCATGACGAACAGATGATTTCTTTATATTGCAGAGGATTTAGAGATTTGAATGATGATTGCGATGGTGAAATGGAACGATTGGAGATTAATCAATGGAGAGAAACCACGATGTTGTCCTAACAATGAATCAAAGGGAAGATACAGCTAGAGCGTAGGAGGTGGAAGGAAACGAATGAGAGAATTAGGGTTTCAATTATGAAGCGGTGAAGGAGAAGAATGTCTAATTAGAATCCTTTTATAAGATCCGAACATACGGGTCGGTTTTTGATTTCGGGAGATCCATTTCGTAAAGAAAAAAGGGACGGGATTTTCCCGCCAAAAAGCAAAATTTAGAGGGCCTCCTAGCTTGACACATCAGCAAAAATTAACACATTTATTATATATAATAGATATAATATATATCTCTTTCTTCTTATCCTTCTCGTTCTGGTTCTATATCTCTCTCTTAATTATCTAAAGTCAAACACCACAATCCAGCCACCTATTATGTTTTATATTTATTT
Source organism: Helianthus annuus (assembly GCF_002127325.2). Taxonomy (NCBI): domain Eukaryota; kingdom Viridiplantae; phylum Streptophyta; class Magnoliopsida; order Asterales; family Asteraceae; genus Helianthus; species Helianthus annuus. The sequence continues at coordinate 43,503,548 of NC_035448.2, read as the reverse complement.
CTCTCATCTAAAACCAAACACCACAAATCAAAAGCAAAATCAAAATCAAAATCTCCTATTTTTTAAAAGTCAAGACCTGATTTGGGTTTGGTGGTGTTAGAGAGAGAGAGAGAGAGAGTTGTAGAGGATCTTGCTGGACTCTGCCACTGAGGGTCTTGCTGGAGTGCTGCCGATTACGACGACAGTTAGCCGTCGGCTGGAGATATGTATATATGGACTTGTAAGAATACTTTACTAGAATGAACTGCTTATTAGTAATAGTAACTAACTTAGCATAATTTAATTTATATAATCAAATATTAAAAAAATTTAGAGGCAGGCTCTATTCAGTATAGTTACAGTTTTAACAGCCTATATTTGGTTTAAACAATAACAAGTTATCCCATAAACGTGTATATAAATACATTTCAACCCAATATATGAAACATTAAACCTTTTCATTTTCACACGAGGATTTTAATTACAAAATGAGTTCATGGAGGGAAAGACCTGGTTACAACGTGTAGAGAGATAGAGAGTACTACCAGAACTAGTAATTATGTTGGAAAGGCTCTTCCTTTAAATCAGGGAAAATATTAGGGTAAATTACACTTTTCGCTTTTTATATTTTTATCGGATTACAATATATACCTTTTAATTTTAATAATTACAGTCATAGTTTTTTATTTGCTTAAACTATTACATCCTAGGTTCTTTAGCAGTAACCAAGTGAAAAGTTTCAGTTAAGTCTATTCATATAAGGGCAGTTTCGTCTTTTTACCAACCTAATTCAAATATATTATAAATAAAACAGAAACAACACTAAAAACTTATAATATATATAAATATATAATATATATCTCTTTCTCCTTATATATCTCTTTCTCCTTATCCTTCTCGTTCTCGTTCTATATCTCTTTCTCTTATCTAAAGTCAAACACCACAATCTAGCCACCTATTATGTTTTATATTTATTTCTCTCATCTAAAACCAAACACCACAAATCAAAATCTCCTATTTTTTAAAAGTCAAGACCTGATTTGGGTTCGGTGGTGTTAGAGAGAGAGAGAGAGTTGCAGAGGATCTTGCTGGACTCTGCCACTGAGCGACTTGCTGGACTGCTGCCGATTACGATGACAGTTAGCCGTCGGCTGGAGATATGTATATATGGACTTGTAAGAATACTTTACTAGAATGAACTACTTATTAGTAATAGCAACTAACTTAGTATAATTTAATTTGTATAATCAAGTATTAAATAATGTTAAGAGGCAGGATCTATATGGTATAATTTTAGTTTTAACAGCCTCTATTTGGTTCAAACAATAACTTATACCATGAACGTGTATAGAAATATACTAGGTTATCACCCGTGAATACTCACGGGCTGTGAATCTATTTTACTAAAGATCAAACATATATATATATATATATATATATATATATATATATATATATACTATATTAATAAGCATATTAGAAGGACTTCATAAGGTCATTGAAATTTCTTTGAAACACCCTTAAAGCATGATGTACAACCCTTTAAAGCACAATATAATTTACAATCTCAATTATACCCTTCACTCAAAAAACACACGGGTACACAAATGGATTAGGGTTTCACATTCATTTCAAAAATTTTCATATTCCGCCGCTTCTTCCATGCTCCCCTCTCTCTCTCTCTCTCTCTCTCTCTCTCTCTCTCTCTCTCTCTCTCTCTCTCTCTCTCTCGCGATTCAGGAACAAAAAGATTTTACTAGATCAAGAGTTTTGAAACTCAAATCTCGCCTATCTCCTCTCTTTCTCTCTTCTCTCAGATCTGGAAGGTGAGCTCCTATGGAGGAGAATAGGGTTCCGGCGAATCGGATGATAAACCACCGTCCTCTTGTTGTAGTAACGTATCGTCTCGACGGTTTGACGGTGGTAAACCTGGAGCCGCGGCGGCAATTGCTGTTGATGCAGACCAAGTTTTTCCGAAATGCTTACAAACAACACGAAGTCCAGCAGGTAAATTACCCTTTTTCAGTGCTTTACCAGTACTCTTTAGTAGCGATGGTTCTGCTGGTTCCACTTCAGATCTACTTGATTGTTTCTCTCTCCTAGGGTTTGTTTTCGAAGAATCTTTTTGTTCATCTATTGTTGCAGATGACGGGCTTAAATTTTGCTTAATGACTCCAGGTTCGGGTGAACGCCCACCAAGACCATGTGTAGGTATGCCCATGTTCGGGTGAATGCGGGGTCAAATGGTTAAAATAAAAAAATAAATGGTTTACTTACTAATGACGTCGATAAGATATAGCAAATGTGCACAAACATTTTTTTCAATGTGATTTTGTTGTTCATCTTAATGCTAACTGGGTTACATCTCATGACAGAGTTATAATCCCATGATAGAACCTGATGATGGCTGGCACTATAAATTTGTTGGAAATCCAAAAGTAATTCATGGAGTTAGATGAGTTGAGGTATGAAGTTAAGGATCAAATAGCATACTCTTTGTGAAATATGCTTAGTAATAGAGTGCTTGATGTAGTGGAATGCATGTCACATATCTAAATCGGAGAGTAATAACAGTCTATCGAATATAATTGTTTTTTTCACTATTTAGATAAGTTCTCTATAGAATGTTAGAAATAAGTTGGCCTTTTAAATTGAGTTTAATTTAATGTTAATATGCGGTTTGTTTTGGTGTTTGTGAAGGTACTAATCCATCAGGTTTCACCTACCGAGTATTTTGAACCATTCACTTCGCCGTCAAAGTGCGTGGGGCAGGGCACTGAGAAGACCATCAAAGGTATTGAATTTCATTTTATTTTCAAGTTAATTCAAACATCCATATGTTAGTGATAACCTGGTTTATTAATTAATTCTTTTTTAGTGATAACCTGGTTTATTAATTAATTCTGAAGTTAGAACTAATTGTTTTGTTTTAGGTGTACCTCCGTTGGTGTCACGGTGTGTTCTAGAAACGTTGACATATTTGGCTAGGAATCATACGTTTGTTGCGAAACTATTGCTTCAGTTCAGGTTACCTCCATTGGAGTCCGAGAATCTTGATAAGTCAAGGGGAAAAGCTATCATAGTTGTCGAAGAAAATAAAACAGAAAACCAACAAGCGGATGATTTCTTAGCGATCACAATGCTGTGAAGTCTTCTGAATCAACCACTTTATTTTAGGAGTATTGCACATCTTGAGCAGGTAGTAAATATTTATTTTTTCCAAATACGTTAAATGTTCAATGTTGTAACACTGAACGTGATCTTCCCTTTTTCTACAGTTGTGCTGAACTTGCTAGATGTCGTCAATGATAACGCTGAAAGCAAGCAAGCTCTGGTTGACCACGGTGCATCCGAAACTGAAGAATCATCTGGTTCCAAATCACCCAAAGCCGAAAGCACCTCTAAGCCCGCATCTTCTGGTGGTATTACAGAATTTGACTCTCACACTATTTTGCTAAACTTGCCCCAAGCAGAACTACGTCTTCTCTGCTCACTGCTCGCACGTGAATGGTTTCGTTTTATTTTCAGTGAAAAGTCTCTTTTCTTTTAAATTTGTGTTGTGCTAACACTGATTGTTTTTTTAGTTTTTCGGATAATGCGTATGCACTTGTGGTAGAAGTATTGAAGAAGTTGGTGACATGCGCGCCACGTCACGATATAGTGCATTAGTTGAGGTAATGTTTATTACTGTTTCTATAGTCAAATGTACTTTTGTTTTGACTTTGATGGTCAAATCTGCATTTTTTTATCCAAAAAATTGACGATGGCTTGTTGCTTTATGGCAGGAGGCAATGAAGGTTTGGCTGTTTGTGATGGTAGTGGTGGTTTTTGTGTTGTAGACACAGGTGATGATGGTGGAACAGTAGTTGTGGTGATTTGTGTTGAGGTGGTGTGTGTTGGAGGTGTGTGTGTTGATGAGAGGGCAGCTGTTTGGCTAATGACAGCAGTTTTTGTAACTACTGTTGTATCAGCTGATGAAGTTTTGGGTTTTTCTGGTTCAATGTATATCCCATCTTTTATACCTTTCTTTTTCAGCTTGGTTTTCTCCCCCTTTTTGGCATTATCTGCCAGGGGTGTATCATGAAGAAAATGGTAGATGGACCTTTCTCACTCTGAGCTGTCTTTTGTATGCTAGCTTTTATAGCCTTGATGTCTGCTTGAGTGTCTTTGAACCGAGATTCCACCATGTTGGTCAGCATTTGTACTTGATTAGCATGCTTTTTAACAGCCATTTGTTGCTGTTGTTCAAGCATGGGTTGGAAGATATTCCAAAGCTCATTTGCAGCAAATGCTTGTGGAGCAGGTGCTTGAGCAGGAGGAACAGTTGATTGGGCTTTTTGAGCTTCTGACAGCTGCTGCACCATATCTTTTATTTCGGCAACAGAAGATTCTAGATTTTCAACTCTGGCCGTCAATTCATTGTATTTTGAATCATCACCTGAATTAACAGGATCATCTGAATCCCCACCAGCAGTGGTTGTATCAATGTGTGACTTAGGAGCTGTAGCCCAAAAGTCATCCATTGATGCCCCTTTTTCTTGGTACTGGGGACTTCTTTCTTCAGCACTCGATAATCCTTTGATGTTACCAGCAGTTAAAGATAACTCACTGGTGGTTACCGATGTTGTCATGGAAGAAATTGCCTTCAAGGGAGTCTTAGTTATGTAACAACTGTCCAACTGGAGATCTGTTGATTCATCAGTTGTAGTTGCTGCTCCACTTGAACTACCACCGAGAGTTACTTGTAACTCAGGTGCTGTAACCTCCTTAGCTGTTGCTGGGTTAGCAGAGGCATGAACATCAGACCCAGTCACTTGTGGAGGTATGCTCTCAGTAATAGGTGACAGAGAGGAACTGGTTTGTGTCCGTGCTATATCAACTGCATGCAACAGGGGTATTATTGATTGTGGTAATATGATTGGTGAGGGTATGGGTGTTGAAAGAGACATGTCCTTGGGATCAGGACTGTGGAAGATGGATCCGAGTGGATACAGGGCTTCATAATTTGGTGTCCCTGTGCTTACAACCTGATCCTTTTGTGAGGATGCAAGAGGAGTTTTAGGCTGGGGTTGAGATCTTTCTTCCATCTGCTGTGAGGAAGTAGCAGCAGTGGTTTCTTGTGACTTTTGTGTTGTCACTTGCATTGACTCTAGGATCTCATCTTCCAGAGTTGCCTTTGGTGTGGGTTTGGTGGGTTTTCTGGATGTTTTTCTTTTGGTCTTTTTGGTGGCAGGTTTTGGTTTCAAAGCAGTGGGTGTGCTACTTTGATCACCTGGAGCAGTGGGCTCAGCAGTGTTTGCTTGAGGATCAGTAGCAGTTTCTAAAACCTGCTCAGCCTCCATTGTTTTTTATTTTATTGGTGCCATCATTCTCGAAAATGTTTCAATTGTTAAACAGTTTATTTTGAATGAGACACCTTGTTTGGGCAATTCTGCATCTTTCTCAACAAATTTTTGTTCAAAATAATAGCTTAGAAATCTTGGAAAGAGCAGAAATGCTTTATTATCAACGTTCTTTACCAAATCATCAAATATTTCCTGGGAGTAGTTATAGTTTTTATCATTTAAAATTGCATACCCCAGGCTTTGGATTTTCGTTGGTATCTCATTAAAAGACCTTGTTTTATTAGAAACACACATGAGCAGTGTGTGGAATAAAAATCTGGGTGCAGAAGGGAAGTAACCCTTTTGTAAGGTATCCCTATTTGGTTGTTCTGCATATCCCCTGTCCATGAAATCCTTTACCAACTCATCTTTTGTAAATGAGGTTTTTCCGTTTAAATCATCGAGTTTAAAGGTTTCAGAGATGGATTTTGGTGAGATGTTTACCTTCTTACCCTGTATCGAGGAGTTGATGGCGGCGATGATATCTCCTTGTTTTTCAAGGGTGGAATTTTTCCAGAACTCTCTCTGGGTATCAAGGTAAATAGGAGCGTCTGCTGTTATCAAAGTTTTGTACTTTGATGCAGAAAGGATGTCAAGGATGGAGTCGAAAGTGTGGTTATTGGTAGGTTTTGTGAGTATACCTACATAGTTGTGTGGAGCTTTGTAGTGAATCTCCGGTGTTTCAGCGGCCATTTGAGTGGCATCTGCTGTTGTGGAGGAAGATGATGGTTTTGATTTTGATTTCGATTTTGGTTTCGTCATTTTGGATGAAGAAGATCGAAGAAGTTTTTGGAGTTATGAGAAGGAAACTGCTATGAGAAGAGAACTTTTGGAATTCAATTCGACAGTAAAACCCTGTTTGGATTTAATCAGGGTTTTATTTAGGGAAAAAGTGATTGCTGATGTGGCAGCGTTTATTTTTTATCTGAAGGCTAAAAACTGACCACGTGTCAAACATCTGATGGAAAGGTAAATAATGGAGGACAATTGTTTTGACAACTACTGATGGATCAAGTATCAGTAGTTACAACGGTAATAAAATGAAACAGTGGATGTAACAAAGATTTTAAACATCAGTGTTTTGGAGAACAGAGGTTGACACTTTAGTAGTGGACAGACTTTAGTGAGCAGATGTTAAGGCACAACAGCACTTTAGAAACAACAGTGGTAGAAGATAAATTTGTTCAAACAACTGATAGTGCAGCAGTATCTCAACTTTTGACAAACAATGTTAGCATCTGCTTGTTCAGATGTAGAAAATGATTTGTTCTTGTAGAAGCACAATCTCTTGTCTATCATCTGTTGAGTACCAGAAATGGTATTCTTAACAAAATACATTTTAGATGTATAATATCAAGATTAAATTGTCAGCAGTTATCTTCAGAAACTTTATTCAAGGTTTTGCCATCTGTCTATTTTCTAGACCGTGGTTTAGCATTCCAGATGATGAAGACATTTCTACATGAGCTGCTCATTTTGTGTCTAATTACATGACCTAGATCATGAGTATCTCAGTAGTCTAAATCAATTTGCAATCAATTTATGATCTGTGAAAATCAAACTTGAGCTTAACATGACCTTGATATGTGTGTCATTTCCTTTTGACCAGATTTAAGGATAGTAATTTCACAAACAAAAAAAATAAGGAAATTACATCCTGACCAGAAATGAACTTTTACTATCAAAAATGAGTAAAAGTACAGAATATATCTTATAAAAATGAAATATATCTGGCTTTATTAAGAGAAAGACACCTTAAGAAAAATTAAAGGAAGTTTTGAAAATAATCAAAAGGATCTGACGATTTTCCAGTAAATTCATGATCATATTATTCTCAAGTTATTTTGACCATTGTTTTGGGGTCATTTACTTGTCAATTGATTGAAAATTTCTTTTTAAGCATAATCACTGGAGATGCCATTTTTACCAGAACAATTTCTGCATTGATGAATGCACACAGTTGCGTGATGATGACCACTGATGATCTAACTTTTAAATCTCAAAAGTGTTTTATGCTTATACTCTTTTGTTTTTTATTTCAAAAGTTTTTGAGATAGCTACATTTTTTAGATCTGTTCATTTTTCTTTTCCCTTTTTACCCTTTTTATTCATATGTTCAGAAATGCTCACTAGGAGATCATATTTTGAACATACTTTGTCCATAATCACTTTGAAGCAATGTTTTGAGAGATCTGACCATTGTTTGATCATGCTTAGATCTCACATTTACCTATGATTAGGACAGTTTTGACACCTTATTTTCTCAATGTGTTTTGGGCAAAGTTGATTTGGTCCTTTTAAAGGATACTCAACTTGTCTTTGAGTACATGAGAGATTTTGCCTAAAGTTTTATTTCCCCCTTTTCTATGTCAGCAGTATTCTAGTGTTTTGGATGAACACAAGTTTTGCTGAACAGAGGTACATACTTTATTGTTTATTGAAAACATCACAAATGTCGAAACAACAATTTGAAATCAATTTTGAAAATATCGAACAATCCCACAATTTGTCACATATTTTACGGATCTGAAAACTATGAGTGACATATGCATGAAAACACTTGTTGTGTGAGATTTGTGTGTCATATGACATCTTGGTTGATTTACAGAGTTTCTAAATAACCACTTTGACCATGATTTACTCGTTACTCTGTTTTTCAACTGAATGCAACCAACCTTTAGTATCAATAACTTTTGAGCTGAACTGTTATGTCAAGTTGATTGTTAGATCGAATTTGACTGTCCAAGCTCTGATACCAATTGTTGGGATCTAAGGCCATTATGATTGTGTTTGTTTGCATAAAACGAATAAGTGCAGTGGAAATGAGTAGCAAACTTTGTAAACATAATCAAAAGAAAGTATAGATTGATAAACAATTGCTATTTCATTGAGTCAAAAGATTTACAATAGAAAGCAAATGATTACAGCAAGCTTACAATCTAAACTCCCCCTCAGCCTGATACACCAGAGTTGGTTGCACAAGATGAAAGGATGAATTGAGGAGAAGAACTCACTCAAAACGATCAAGTATAACAGTACAGAATACTGTCATATTTATAGGCAAACCAAACTACTGATCTACCTCAGCTGACGTCACCATGATAGTGACATCTAACGACCTAACAAACTACAAATACTATTCTATACAAACTACTGACATGTACCATTTGATAAGTAATAAAATGTAAAGCTAAGGAAACTACTGCTTCACATTCCACTGTTATAGCCTTAGCACAGATGTTGAGTCTTCAGTGCTTTCTTCAAAGGTGATCAGTCTTTGGGAGGGCAGTGCTTGAGTCTTCAGCAGTACTTAGGAAACAGCAGTAGATAGAGCAGCAGAGTTTGTCTTCAGCAGTTGTTAAGTAATCGTCAGGGTTTGGTTTGTCAGTTGTTGTAGTTGAGCAGCACTTAAGATTCATCAGCTGTTAGAAAACCACTGTCAAGGGGAGAGCATAGGATAAACTGCTGCTTATTGATGGTCCACTGATGAGATCCGGTTTTGGCTTTACATTATCTGTTCCTCTGTTAGGGTTCAATCCCAACAGTTAGTATTATAATTTTTATAATATATATAATTTTTATATTTATTTATTAATACCGCTTCGGCCTTACGCCTCGTTTCGCCTCGAGGCTTACGCCTTGTGAGGCGAAGGGAAAACGCCTCAAAACTCATTTCCGTTCTTTTAAACCTTGGGTGTATTTGGTTGCAGGACAAAGCTTTGGCTGCACTTGCAATTGAGGACAAGAAAAGGCAATATAACATTGGCGCAGCGAGCGCATCCGCAACGCCACAGCGAGCACACCCCAGCCAGCCCGACGCAACGCCACAGAGAGCGCAACCACAAGGATCTAGCGGTTGGACAATCATAGGTACGCTAAACGGATGTGCTTTATCCATATTGAACCGTGCTAACATCATCTGGATGTAGTTTGATTGATGGACAAATGTGCCATTACACAGATACTCAAATTGTAGTCCGATGCATAATTTCGTCATACCAAGATCTTATTTCATTTCAAATTCCTTCTTTAACAACTGAGCAGCTTTCTCTATCTCTTTAGGAGATCCGATGATGTTGATATCATCAACATAGACTGCTATTATAGTGAAATTTGATAGTGATCGTTTTATAAAGACACATGGACTGATTACATCAGACTTGTATCCTTCCTTTTCGAGATATTCAGTAAGTCGATTGTACCACATACGACCAGATTGTTTGAGATCATATAAAGATCTCTAGAGCTTTATAGAACACATATCTCGAGGTGTTGATTTTAATGCTTCAGGCAATTTTGACCCTTTAGGAACTTTCATGTAGATGTCATTTTCAAGTGTCCCGAATAAGTATGCGGTGACGACATCCATTAGTCTCATATGAAGTTCTTCAGAGATTGTGAGGCCGATTAGGAAGCTAAGGGTTATCGCATCCACTACAGGGGAATACGTTTCCTCATAATCAACTCCTGGGATTTGGGAAAACCCTTGTGCTACAAGTCGAGCCTTATATCGTACAATCTCATTCTTTTCATTTCTATTTATTGCAAACACCCATTTATAACCTACTGGTTTGACGTCTATGGGCGTTCGGACTACAGGTCCGAAAACATGTCGCTTTTCAACCGAATTCAATTCGGCGTTTATGGCTTCTTGCCATCTTGGCCTATCATTTCTATGCATGCACTCTTCTAAAGTTTTTTGTACGTAATCATTTTCATTGATTACATCCGTTGCTATAGCATATGCGAATATATCATCAACACGTGTTTTATTCCGGTTCCACATTGTACTATCTTGTACATAATTAATAGAGATCTCATTTTCTTTCGGTACCGGTGTTTCTTCTGAAACTTTATTTTCCTTTGGATTCATAGTTGTCTCTTCTGGGACATTTACCACTACCAGGGTTTCACTTATAATCTTTTGTGAGTTTTCACCAACTGCGTTAGTTTGCTCTTTTCGTTTCCGTGGGTTTTTGTCTTTGGAACCGATTGGTCTCCCACGCTTTCGTTGTATAGTAATCGCTTCTGGGATTACTTCAATTCGAATAGGTACATTTGATACTGGTACATGTAACTTTGTCACTCTATTCGTGTCTGTGAATGCATCTGGTAATTCATTCGCTATTCTTTGCAAATGTATAATCTTTTGGACTTCATATTCACATTGACCACTTTTGTCACACCCCCAAAATCCACATGCGGAGTACCACCGCTTGGGAGCGTGACTGACCAGGATCTTAACCACCAATCATATTGAACGTGTAATATAGTTAAGTATAGCGGAAGCATTTAAGTAACCCAAACATAGATATTAATGTATGAATCATCATAAGTGTTGAAATAGCATTCACGATCCTTTGCCCACAACGACCTGCTCCTCCCTGTGCAAGCTCCATAATGTACCTAAGGTCCTGCAAGGCATGCAGCAGAGAGTCAACAACTAGTTGAGCGAGTTCACAGAAAGTAAGTTCAGTAATAGAATAGTATAGCAAGCATTGCGTTCGTTCATCTAATCATGCATCGTATTAGTTCGTTCATTGTTCGCGTATAGTATTGGTTCGTATCGCGGGCCCTTTCGGCATGTATGCGAAGATTTGGGTTAATACTCCCAAATATCCTAGACTATGTATATTTGTATCGCTGGCCACCCTGGCATGTGTGCGAAGTTCTAATATGTATAGTTCGCAGCCTTCCCGAGGCATGTGTGCGAAGATCAGTTATAATTATCGCAGCCAACCCTTGGCGTGTGTGCGAAGATCTGTTCAAGTAGGTATACTAGTCTAGCCGTATCTTATCATTCACCATCCTCACCCTGAGGACTCATATCATTAAGTTCCGTTAACTAAGTATGTACGTATATTTCATTCAACCCCATTCCCACCCTGGGAACCCCATGCCTTGGCTGTGTGAACTCACCTTGGGTTGCTCGGCAGATACACAAAGAGAGAGAGTTCTTGAACTAACAGTGGTCAACCACGTCCTAACAGGGTTATCACATAAGTCAGGTTCGTATATAGCACGTATATTGAATCACGTATAATCATGGCAAACACGTACACGTATCAGCAATCCGATAAACAATCTAAGTGTTCGGCCCAATCATAACCCGGCCCAATGACAATAATAGCCCATAACAACATATCAGTCCAACCAGATAAGCAGTCCAACTAGCAGAGATGTAAACAAGTCCAATTATCCGGCCCAATTAGTTGGGCTCGTGTCAGTGTGCAAGTCCAATTATGTGCACGTGCATGGTCTCGACTCGAGACTAGAGATCTCGAGTCGCAACAAGGGAGATCTCGACAGATGCATATCCTTCGAGACTAGGTGGTCTCGAGTCAGGTCTCGAGTCGCAACCGAGAGTTACGAGTCACAGCAGGAGTTTACGAGTCGCAACAGGGGGTTGCGAGTCGCAATGGTGATTTCGGCTCATCATGGTCCGGTTACGAGTCGCAACGGGACTCGCAACCATGGTTCCGGCTGATGTCGTTGTGTGGTCTCGAGTGGGGGTGCCGACTCGCAATCAGTGATACCGAGTCGCAACCGTGTGTGTAACTGGTTTCCATAATCATACGCAACAATCATTCCGTAATTTATGCAAACAACTAAGCAGTTTCACAATTCAGATCAAACCTAGTAATTAGCAGATTTCTATATCATATTCAACATGTTCATCTTTAAACAAATGCATAACAGTATCAAGAATACACAATCGGATCATAATCAAACACATAGCAATCGGTTGGTTTTAAATCTTGCAACCCTATCATGCATCCTAACCGATTAACACATACATGCAACCGATTTACAATCAACATCACAAATCACTGTTAGGCTTCTATCATACAATCCGGTTTGTGTGAACATACGTAGGAGCCGATTTACATACAAGCAGATTGGTTATGATAACCTATGTCACTTAATTAGTTTAGCTCGATAACATAACTCATCCGATTACAATCATATGGTGAACAAACGATTTGCAAGAACACAAACTAAACCACATACATCGTACAAGAACATAATCAATCATACTAACCGGTTACAAGTAAAGGAGTGTGATCCGAATGAGAAGTTGGTTCTTGTGCCGTCGGTTTCCAAGCAACGAGAGGGAGAGAGAGTTTGTGTGCGTGAGTTCTTGTTTGCAAAGCTTGTGAAAAACTAACCCTAATGGTATATGTATCATGTACGCATAAGGAGTGTGGGCCGAAACCTCACTTGGGCCGAGGTTTCGAGTCTAGTGTGTGGCCCGAATGGGCTTGTGTTCGGTTGGGCATTCGGTTCAAGTAACGTATTCGTAAACACAAGTAATCACGTAACATTCAATCAGTTAATAGCATCACATAAGTTCATCAACAGTTACACGTAATACAAGGGTCGGTAAAGTACGAGTTGTCACATTATCCCCAACTAATTGGAAATTTCGTCCCGAAATTTGGTATGCACTCACTGAGGAAGCTAGGTAAACTGTATTGTTCACTGGTTTTCCTGGGGTGTCACATCCTCCCCCCGTTGATCTGGAATTTCGTCCCGAAATTCCGAAGTAGTAGCTTCAGCCTCAGTAGTGGTAGCATTGGTTTCGAATAACTGGGGGTACTTTTCTGTCATCCTGTCTTCGCGTTCCCAGGTGTACTCTGGGCCACGTTTGGAGTTCCAACGAACTCGAACAAGAGGGATTCTCTTGTGTTTGAGGACCTTCACATCCCGGTCCGTGATTTCTACTGGTTCCGCGACGAACTGCAACCGCTCGTCGATAGTGAGTTCCTTAAAAGGAACGATGAGATTTTCATCTGATAGGCACTTCTTTAAGTTCGATACATGAAAGACATTGTGAACTGCCCCGAGTTCAGTTGGTAGGTTCAATCTATAGGCTACCCTGCCTATGCGTTCTATAATCTCGATTGGTCCGACATACCGCGGATTCATCTTGCCCCGTTTGCCAAGACGAACTACACCCTTCCAGGGTGAAACTTTTAGTAAAGCCCGGTCCCCGACCTGAAATTCCAAAGGCTTTCTACGCTTGTCCGCGTAGGCTTTCTGACGGTCGCGTGCTGCCGCCATGCGTTGTCGTATTTGTGCAATCTTTTCTGTGGCGTCCACTACAATCTCTGGACCCGTGATCTGACTATCCCCCACCTCTGCCCAACAGAGAGGTGACCGGCATTTACGCCCGTACAATGCCTCGAATGGAGCGGCTTGTATGCTGCTGTGCTCATGTTTAATCGTGAGCCGAAAGATTTGTGCATCGCTTGCCAAAGCTCTGACGTGAATCGTGCATCGCGATCCGAAATGATGGATGTGGGCACCCCATGCCTCAAAACAACTTCTTTAAGATATACGTCTGCGAGAGTGGAGAACTTGTCCGTTTCCTTTATAGCCAGGAAGTGTGCAGACTTGGTGAGTCGATCCACGATCACCCATATGGTATCATTCCCACGCTGGGATCTAGGTAGGCCTGTGACAAAATCCATGGAAATTTCTTCCCTTCCATTGAGGTATCTTAGGCTGCTGAAGTAGGCCAGCTGGTTTCTGATATTCAACCTTGACTCTCGCACAGGTCAAGCATTTTCCAACGTACGTAGCGATGTGGGCCTTCATGCTAGGCCACCAATAAGTAGTGCTAATGCTGTGGTACATTTTGTCCGACCCTGGATGTACCGAGTAGCGAGACTTGTGTGCTTCGTCCATCACAAGTTCGCGTAGACCGCCATAGAGTGGGACCCAAATACGCCCCGTTACATAGTAGGCGCCGTCTGCCTTCTGTTCTAATCGTTGTCGTGAGTCGCGTAAGGCTTTAACCTTGACGTTTTCTGGTTTCAATGCTTCTACCTGAGCATCTCGTATCTGTGCAGGAAAGCTAGACTGAATCGTAAGCTGTAGCGCTCGCACGCGCCGAGGTAAAGTGTCCTTTCGACTAAGAGCGTCAGCCACAACATTGGCTTTGCCTGGATGGTACTTGATAGCGCATTCATAATCGTTCAGTAGTTCAACCCATCGTCGTTGACGCATGTTCAATCCTTCTGCTTAAGAATATGCTCGAGACTCCTGTGATCGGTGTAAATCGTGCACCTGGTACCGTACAGGTAGTGTCGCCATATCTTAAGCACGAAAACAACAGCTCCCAGCTCTAAATCGTGCGTCGTGTAGTTCCGTTCATGAATCTTAAGTTGACGTGAAGCGTAAGCAATAACCTTGTCGCGCTGCATTAACACACATCCAAGTCCCCGAATGGATGCATCACAATAACCCACGAAGTCATCTGTGCCCTCTGGCAGAGAGAGGATAGGTGCACTGCGAAGTCTATCCTTTAGGTGCTGAAAAGCAGTCTCCTGGGGATCTCCCCAGCGATAGGTGACACCCTTATGTGTCAGTAGCGTAAGCGGCTGAGCAAACCCCGAGAAATCCTTGGTAAACCGTCTGTAGTACGTGGTGCAGGCCAGTTTCTGATCGAATCTACCTTGGATGGATCGACACGGATCCCATCCTTGTTCACTACGTGGCCTAAGAAGTGGACTTCACGAACACTATGACGAACTTGTCTAGGTAGGGTTTGCACACCCTGTTCATAAGGTCCTTAAATACGGCAGGTGCGTTCAACTATATCAAACCATCCGTCATATCAAACATAAAGTATAGTAGTTAAAATAATCCATAAAACCCAGTACGATTTATGTTCAAACCAAACTTTGTTTGAGTAACAGAGACATAATAAAGAAAATCCCAAAACGAGTTATAAGTTCAAATATCGTTCATTGCGTCTCCTCGTCCCAACACGAAAGCTCGACCTCTAGCCTCGTTGCCATTGTTGTTATTGTTGTTCCCGTTGCCCTGGTTATTGTTGTGGTTCTGATTCTGGTTCAACTGCGGGCAATCGCGCTTGTAATGGCCTTCTGCCCCACACTGGAAACATCCCCGATTTCCACGCTGTGGCTGCTGCTGCTGTGGGTTCTGAGGAGCTGGTGGTGGAAGTTGCTGATTCTGGTTAGTTGGCCGTGAGCTTCTGCAATCTTTGGCTTCGTGCCCTATCTTGAGACATCTCTGGCAACGTTCTTTGCGACACCTTCCACTGTGGTGCCTGTTACACTTGTTACATAGTGGGTGTACTCCCCTGTATCCACCCTGCTCCTGACTGCCAGATGATTGCTGACTCGGATTCTGGTAGTCATTCGTCCTGCGCTGCTGTGCTTGAGACTGATCGGGAACTGATCCCCTGCTGGAATCCCCATCCCATTTCCGTTTGTTGTCGTTGGGTGTAGCAGAAGTAGCAGCTGGAGTGACTGTAGCAGTAGTGCTGACGCGCTTAGGTAGTTTATTCTGATCCACTGCCTGGTCGGTGATGCGATGAGCGAGGCGCTGAATTTCCTGGATGTTGTCAAGATTAGCCGAAGTAACATGGCTCTGGATCTCTGGCGCCAATCCCTTGAGATACATCTCAATGCGCTTGTATGGAGGGTCCACCATAGTTGGACACAGAACGGCCAGCTCGTTCGACCGTTTAGTATACGCTTCGATCTCTGATCCAACCATTTTCAGATTATACAACTCGTCTTCCAGCTTGTGAATATCTTCACGCGTACAATATTCCCTCTTAATGAGTTCCTTGAAGTCGTTCCAGGGTGTGGCGTTAGCAGCTGCCAACCCTAAGATTTGAACTTGGGCGTTCCACCAAGTTAGTGCTATTCCTTCTAGCGTGCCAGTGGCGTATTTCACCCTGCGAGCCTCAGGGCATTCACACATTTCGAAGACTGACTCTAGCTTCTCAAACCAGTGGAGGAGTCCCACTGCCCCCTCTGTGCCGCCGAAAGTACTTGGACGACAGTCCATGAAGTTCTTAAAGGTGCAAACTTGCTGCGCTGGTTGACCTGCTTGAGCAGCTGCAAGTGCCGCAGCAACTTGAGCTTGAACGAGAGCCTCTAGCTGGGCTTGAGTCATGTTAATTCGTACAGACATGATCTTCATAGTAAAAGTAATGTAAGCGAGAGTAGTTCGCGAGTAGGGCGATGACAGAAAAGTGTAAGCACGTAGGTGTTCTCATGTAACAAAGTCATGTGTATCTAAGCGTAATGCGAGCAAGGTTCTAAGCAGTTCTAGCAAACAGGCAATAAACATAAACCTTATTACCTAGGATGTCGAGTCTTGCACGTGGAGCGAGGCGTCGTTGTGGATCGTTGAGAGCACTGTTCTGGTTATAGTCCGGTTTTAATAAAAACGTTTTCCCATATTAAAACCAAGTTCTCTATAACCAATGGCTCTGATACCAATCTGTCACACCCCCAAAATCCACATGCGGAGTACCACCGCTTGGGAGCGTGACTGACCAGGATCTTAACCACCAATCATATTGAACGTGTAATATAGTTAAGTATAGCGGAAGCATTTAAGTAACCCAAACATAGATATTAATGTATGAATCATCATAAGTGTTGAAATAGCATTCACGATCCTTTGCCCACAACGACCTGCTCCTCCCTGTGCAAGCTCCATAATGTACCTAAGGTCCTGCAAGGCATGCAGCAGAGAGTCAACAACTAGTTGAGCGAGTTCACAGAAAGTAAGTTCAGTAATAGAATAGTATAGCAAGCATTGCGTTCGTTCATCTAATCATGCATCGTATTAGTTCGTTCATTGTTCGCGTATAGTATTGGTTCGTATCGCGGGCCCTTTCGGCATGTATGCGAAGATTTGGGTTAATACTCCCAAATATCCTAGACTATGTATATTTGTATCGCTGGCCACCCTGGCATGTGTGCGAAGTTCTAATATGTATAGTTCGCAGCCTTCCCGAGGCATGTGTGCGAAGATCAGTTATAATTATCGCAGCCAACCCTTGGCGTGTGTGCGAAGATCTGTTCAAGTAGGTATACTAGTCTAGCCGTATCTTATCATTCACCATCCTCACCCTGAGGACTCATATCATTAAGTTCCGTTAACTAAGTATGTACGTATATTTCATTCAACCCCATTCCCACCCTGGGAACCCCATGCCTTGGCTGTGTGAACTCACCTTGGGTTGCTCGGCAGATACACAAAGAGAGAGAGTTCTTGAACTAACAGTGGTCAACCACGTCCTAACAGGGTTATCACATAAGTCAGGTTCGTATATAGCACGTATATTGAATCACGTATAATCATGGCAAACACGTACACGTATCAGCAATCCGATAAACAATCTAAGTGTTCGGCCCAATCATAACCCGGCCCAATGACAATAATAGCCCATAACAACATATCAGTCCAACCAGATAAGCAGTCCAACTAGCAGAGATGTAAACAAGTCCAATTATCCGGCCCAATTAGTTGGGCTCGTGTCAGTGTGCAAGTCCAATTATGTGCACGTGCATGGTCTCGACTCGAGACTAGAGATCTCGAGTCGCAACAAGGGAGATCTCGACAGATGCATATCCTTCGAGACTAGGTGGTCTCGAGTCAGGTCTCGAGTCGCAACCGAGAGTTACGAGTCACAGCAGGAGTTTACGAGTCGCAACAGGGGGTTGCGAGTCGCAATGGTGATTTCGGCTCATCATGGTCCGGTTACGAGTCGCAACGGGACTCGCAACCATGGTTCCGACTGATGTCGTTGTGTGGTCTCGAGTGGGGGTGCCGACTCGCAATCAGTGATACCGAGTCGCAACCGTGTGTGTAACTGGTTTCCATAATCATACGCAACAATCATTCCGTAATTTATGCAAACAACTAAGCAGTTTCACAATTCAGATCAAACCTAGTAATTAGCAGATTTCTATATCATATTCAACATGTTCATCTTTAAACAAATGCATAACAGTATCAAGAATACACAATCGGTTCATAATCAAACACATAGCAATCGGTTGGTTTTAAATCTTGCAACCCTATCATGCATCCTAACCGATTAACACATACATGCAACCGATTTACAATCAACATCACAAATCACTGTTAGGCTTCTATCATACAATCCGGTTTGTGTGAACATACGTAGGAGCCGATTTACATACAAGCAGATTGGTTATGATAACCTATGTCACTTAATTAGTTTAGCTCGATAACATAACTCATCCGATTACAATCATATGGTGAACAAACGATTTGCAAGAACACAAACTAAACCACATACATCGTACAAGAACATAATCAATCATACTAACCGATTACAAGTAAAGGAGTGTGATCCGAATGAGAAGTTGGTTCTTGTGCCGTCGGTTTCCAAGCAACGAGGGGGAGAGAGAGTTTGTATGCGTGAGTTCTTGTTTGCAAAGCTTGTGAAAAACTAACCCTAATGGTATATGTATCATGTACGCATAAGGAGTGTGGGCCGAAACCTCACTTGGGCCGAGGTTTCGAGTCTAGTGTGTGGCCCGAATGGGCTTGTGTTCGGTTAGGCATTCGGTTCAAGTAACGTATTCGTAAACACAAGTAATCACGTAACATTCAATCAGTTAATAGCATCACATAAGTTCATCAACAGTTACACGTAATACAAGGGTCGGTAAAGGACGAGTTGTCACAACTTTGGGGGTCGAGATTTGATAGCGATGATGCATTCCACGTTATTTCTTGTGTTACCAGTCTTTCTTTGTCCTTGTCTCCCCCTAAGACTGGGAACATTGTTTCATCAAAACGACAGTCAACATAACGTGCTGTAAACATGTCTCCCATCATTGGTTCTATATATTTAATTATGGACGGGGAGCTAAAACCAATATAGATACCCAGTCTTCTTTGGGGTCCCATTGTAGTATGTTGTGGTGGCGGTATTGGTACGTATACCGCAGAACCAATAATTCTAAGGTGGGACAAACTTGGTTCTCGTCCGGAGACCAGTTGCAATGGGGAGTATTCATGATCAGCAGTTGGTCTCAATCTAATCAGTGCAGCGGCATGCAAAATAGCATGACCCCATGCAGAAGATGGTAGTTTACATCTCATTAAGAGTGGTCTAGCGATTATTTGTAATCGTTTAATCAGAGATTCAGCTAAACCGTTTTGTGTGTGAACATGATGTACTGAATGTTAAACATTGATCCCAATTGACATACAATAGTCATTAAAAGCTTGAGATGTGAACTCTCCCGCATTATCCATTCAGATGTTTTTAATTTAATTATCAGGGAAATTGGCTCTCAATTGTAGGATTTGAGCTAAAAGTCGGGCAAATGCTACATTTCAAGTAGCTAAAAGGCTCACATGTGGCCACCTTGAGGATGCGTCTATTAAGACCAAGAAATAGCGGAATGGTCCACACGGAGGATGAATAGGCCCCCAAATATCCCCTTGGATTCTTTCTAAAAATGATGGGGTTTCATGTATCAATTTAGTTTGTGAGGGCCGAGTTATAAGTTTGCCCAGAGAGCATGCTGCACATGATAAGTCTTGTGGTAGCAAAACTTTTAAGTTTTTGAGAGGGTGCCCAGTTGCACTTTTGATTATTCGTCTCATCGTTATGCTACCAGGGTGACCTAGACGGTCATGCCATATATTGAATGTGTCTTTATCTAATAGCTTTTGGTTACTCACCATGTATGATTCGATAGGATTGATATTAGTACAACATAATCCAGAGGATAAGGCTTCTAATTGTTCAACAATTGTTTCTTGGACATTTTTGTTTGAAGTAATATGAAGATATTCAATTTTATTTTCAGATATTGTTTTTAGGTGGTAACCGTTTTTTCGAATATCTTTAAAGCTACGTAAATTTCTTCTGGATTTACTAGAATATAATGCATTATCAATAGTTAATTTGGTACCCGAAGTTAATGTTATGTGTGCTCTACCGGAGCCTTCGATAAGGTTACTAACGCCAGATATAGTACTAATCGGTGTTTCTGCCGGAGACAACTCAGAGAAAAATTTCATATCTTTGAGAATAGTGTTAGTACTACCTCTATCTACTAGACATTCATCACCAATAATAGCTTTAATGGAGCTAGTATACATATTTCTTCAGGAAATAAAAATAAATAAAAGTTAATGCAAAGAAGTAAAATGAAACATTGCAAGAATTTCAAAATACAAAGGTCACAGGATGAAAAGTAAAGCATAAAAGGTACATTATCCTCAATCAGATTAGTTTCTGTATTCTTTCCTTTTTTTCTCATTATGCGTTGAGATGCCTCAATGAGGTGTTTAGGAGTGCGACATGTGCGGGACCAATGATTTGGCATCCCACATTTATAACAAATGTTGTTTTGGTTCCCGCTATTTTTCCCTTTTGAAGGTCGCCCCGTATTATGTCGACTCGATTCACCACCACTATTTTTAGTGTTCTGGGACTCTCGATGCCATGTATATCCTCGTCCTCGACCACGACCACGACCTCTGCTAGGGCCGCAGTCTCTGCCTCTACCTCGTCCGCTTTGATAATTTGCCACATTCGCTTCAGGGAATGGGCTTGCACTGGCGGGTCGCGATTGATGATTTTGTAGTAGGAGCTTGTTGTTTTGCTCCGCGACTAGAAGACATGATATCAATTCAGAATATTTAGTAAATTTACGTTCCTGGTATTGCTGCGACAGGAGCATGTTTGAGGCATGGAACGTTGAGAAAGTTTTTTTTCAAGCATGTCTTCATCGGTTATTTTTTCACCACATAATTTCAGAGATAATGCGGAACAAGGCAGAATTCTATTCACTGACAGTCTTAAAATCCTGTAGTCGTAAATGAAGCCTTAATAGGGGGCTTTGGGGAGTAAGACCAACTTCTGGTGGTCAAAACGTTCTTTGATGTTTGTCCATAATTCAAGGGGGTCCTCAACAGTTAGATATTCCCGCTTTAGATCTTCGTGAAGATGATGGCGGAGGAATATCATAGCGTTCGCTTTATCTTGAGGTGAAGTTTGATTACCATCAATAATTGTCTCCCCCAAATTATTTGCCGTCAAATGAATTTTAGCATAAAAAGTCCATGGGGAGGTAGTTGTTACCCTAGATGTCAAGTGCGGCGAATTCAAGTTTTGATAAGTTATTGAATATATAATAAAATATATGAAACTTTTGTGAATCAAAATTATTAAAGTATATATTAAAGCGTTTTATTTATTTATTTATTTTGTTAATTTTGATATGAATGCTTTGGGATGTGGTATCCAACTGTGCAAGTTCGTCACATTAAATCTAATTTGATTAAAATATGAATATATTGAAAT
The DNA here is from genome assembly GCF_002127325.2 of Helianthus annuus. Lineage (NCBI taxonomy): Eukaryota > Viridiplantae > Streptophyta > Magnoliopsida > Asterales > Asteraceae > Helianthus > Helianthus annuus. Next base: position 43,482,056 of record NC_035448.2, on the reverse strand, counting down.
ATATTAAAACTTTCGTCAAAAGCTGTACTCCATATCCTTTCATCATATTAAATACAAATCATATTTATGTAATATCATATGTTATATAATATATCATTAACATACTATATTACAGCTGTATGCCATTTTATGTGCAATTAAGAGAGAGAAGAAAAAAGATGTTTTAACTGGAGTGATCCATGTGCTTTATTTATAAACATCACCCGGCCGGAATAGAAAACCTACCTTCACAGTCACCGGAAAACCTTCACACCGATCATAAAATCAATCAAAAACCTCCAAAACAATGCTGAATAAATCCACAGTATCCTCTTCAAAACTCGCAACTCAACCTAACCTCTCAAAACCGTCAACCGCTGATGCACAATTAACCTTCTGGCCGCCGTCCGTGGCGGCGATTGACGCTCTAGTCTTCAAAACAGTGAGTTTCGGGCCATCGGCGATGGCAAGGCCGGCCAGCGAAGGTTAGGCAGCCGGAGATCGGAGAAACCGCATCGTCGCTGCCGGTGAATGTGCCGGGCCGGATTGTGATTGGCGGTTAAGGACAATCGCCGGGAAAAAAAATTTTCGGGTATGATTGTTATGTATGACAGTAGGAACCGTCGTGTGTTTGAGAGGAAAAAATCTAATTTTATTGTATATCGATTCATTAGTTGTTGTATCGGTTCATAATATACATCTCTGTATATACAAATCAAAAGAAAATCCTAGTTGTTCTAAAGTACACGAGATATTGATAGTGTATTTGTTCATAATATATTCTCCTCAGATCAGTACGAGATATTGATAGGAGAATAAGTATTTTGAATGTTGTTCGCAATAATAAAAAAATATATATTCAATAAAGTACGAGATATTGATAGTGTACCCGGATTTGATGAACTGGAGAATGTTTTGAATGATAGCGACTTGTGGATGATTTCAGATTGCCGGTAATCTCAGTTGGTTAGAGTCTACGTGCCTGATAACGTGATAAAAACCAAAGGGAAAAAGAGATAAACTGAATTCAATCCTTCACAATATTCAACATTACAATATATAGAGATAAACATAACCATAAACCCTAAAGCCCATAAGTAATGGGTTGGGCCTAAAATGTCTGGTTTATAACAATACCTTTATTCACAAAATTATGTATTATACGTATATTTATAAATTATAAAATATTTTTTGGATTGTTTTTTTCGATTGTTTATTAACAGAAAAATAATTTACAAATTTGTTATTAAATGTACTTAATACTTTCTATAAATTGATTATATTGTATATTTAGAAACAGTTTTATTAGCTAAATAAATATAAATTGACTATCTATTTAATACTTTCCATAATATTGTTAATAAAAAACAGTTTCCAAAAATACTCATACAAGTTTATAATCAAACATAAATCGTGTTATTTATAAAGAAATTAAATTATACAACTTGGATTTTAAATGTATTTAAGAGTAGCCATAAATTGATTAGTTCTTATTTTTTGATAACATTTGTATTATTTTATGTATCATGAATCTTTTTAAAAAAAATTAATATTGTTTATATGTTGTTTTCCCATGAATTAAGCATGGTCACATATATTTAGAATATATACTTTTACTACTATTTTATAAAAAATCATATACAATATTATTAACTTCACACAATGCATTTCCATAATTATATGAATCTTTTAAATATGTGAAATATTACTTATCAAAATCAGTATTACCAAACATACTCATACAAGTTTATAATCAAACATAAATCGTGTTATTTATAAAGAAATTAAATTATACAACTTGGATTTTAAATGTATTTAAGAGTAGCCATAAATTGATTAGTTCTTATTTTTTGATAACATTTTTATTATTTTATGTATCATGAATCATTGTTAAAAAAATTAATATTGTTTATATGTTGTTTTCCCATGAATTAAGCATGGTCACATATATTTAGAATATATATTTTTACTACTATTTTATAAAAAATCATATACAATATTATAATTAACTTCACACAATGCATTTCCATAATTATATGAATCTTTTAAATATGTGAAATATTACTTATCAAAATAAGTATTACCAAACATCTTAATATTTATAAACAATAAAGAAAGTCAGGATAAATACAAAAAACACTACAAATCCATGAAGTTCAAATGAAATTATAACAAAACAAAATCGCAAATCCAATGAAGGTAATATAAAGAACGCTAAAAAACTTTGAAGTTCTAAAAGAACTCGAAATGTTAAACTACAAATTCCCAAAGATTTCTTTGTAAACAATGTTTGTAGTTTTATTTGTCGGCCTCCCATCCTTGTCAAATATTAAAAGCTTGACGCCATCTTTAGTCTTTACTCTCGACAGTGCAACATACAACTGACCATGTGAAAACACGGGTCTCTCAAGGATAGACCGACTCTTGATAGAGATTGTCCTTGACTTTTGTTAATAGTAATCGCGAAGCATACGGTTATTGGAAACTGCCTTCGTTGAAACTTGAAGGGTATTTTCTTGTCCGAGAGTATCAGGCTAATTCGTGGAATGTAAGTTCTTGAACCAACATTACCTCCCGATAATATTTCATCCTCGATAACATGTCTACCAAGACGTGTAATTTGAAGACGCGTACCATTACATAAACCGTTTTGTTGATCAATATTCCTCAAAAGCATCACTAGAACACCCAACTTTAATACCAATCTATGATTTGGTAATCCTGAAACATTGACACTATTTAACACCTCAGGATTATATAAATCTTGGTGTAATGGATCATTAATTTTCTAAGTTGGGCATATAATATCGGAGCTAAGATACTCTACTTCTTCAACAGGAAACAATGCAAGCAAACGATCATTGATACCATGAACAACTTCATTCTTACGTGCGAGTATGGCTCTCTCAGAAAAGTAGTCACGATCTTTAAAACGGTCAAGAATTGAAGGATATACAAAGTCAATCAAAATTTGAATTGGATCAGATGAATCCGTTATTAAAAGATCTGTTTGGTATCTCTATAGTTAACTCGCCATCGCTACCATCACCAACATTGCCTTCGCCAATTTCAAGAAGCCATTTAGCAAATTCGTTTATCTCCTCGATGTTTGCACTGCTGGCTCCAGCAGATAAGTGCATGTTCCTTGTCAACTTTAAAACCTTGCAAGTCGACCAAATGTAGTGTCACACCCCGACCACGTAAAACAACAAAACATGGCGGAATCATCGGGGAGTGTTGTAACAGAATCATTGTTTCATAACACATGGGAAATTGAAATGCTGTTTTATTGATTTAAGAGTTACAATGTCTTAACAAACAAAGAAGTAATACAAAATTTAACTAGTCTTGCATCTTTTAATGTCACTAAGGCCTCGTCCAATCCTATGTGAGCATGCGTCAAAATTATCATCAAATATAGTACCTGAAACACATGTGAAAATACATCAGCATAAAAATGCCGGCGAGTACATAGGTTTTATTGATTTAGGATTCATGACTTATAAGTTTAGAAAAAGTTGTTTAACAAAAGTCAGTCATGATCCTTGTAAAATGTTTTGTTTTATAAATCATTTGAAAAGCGATGATAGATATGTATATTTAAAAGAATAATGTAAGGTTAAATGAATAACCCAGTAAAATGAATTTGTATAAATCAAACTGTTTTGTAAAACAATGTCTTGTAAAAAATATGTTATTTGTATAAAATGTATAAGTCCAAATTGAATGATTTAAATAACGCTACGACATGTAATATAATACAAGCACTTATATATAGGAAGTACCAGCGGCGTATCCACCATGCTTGTATCACATTACACACGTCTCGTTACTGAAATCACTTACCCAAACAAACCATCAATGTAAATTGCCTATGTCTAAACCATTTGTCAAATGTCATAGTAAAAACCATGTCAAAAATTTCTATGTCAAATGTAATCATGAAATGTGTAAACAAAAAGTCATGTATGGCAAGTGAAATATGTATCAACTAAACCATAGGTGAAAATGCACAAAACAAAGTATTGAAGTAAAACTCAGTTTAAATCAATGTTATGTTATGTGCATGCTATACTGATATAAACACTTATGCGGTATGTTAAAAGCAATACATTCAAGCCTTGAGACAGCAGGATTACCTTAGAGTAAAGGTTATCAAAGTGAAAATGTTCACGGATTCAGTCATTCCTTACACCCAAACAAACCTAGGATGTTAGGAACGGGATTTGTCAAGTCCTATGGTACCATTACTTACTACCGAGCGGCGTAGCTAATGTTAATGAATGTAGTAAAAGAACCGTTTAAACAAACCAAATGTTTTACCGAATGTAAGCATGTGATGTGATGTGAATGTACTAAGTATGGACTAAATGAACATACATAGCATGAAAAAGGTAAATGTAAATCAAATGTACTAAGTATGCTAAGTAAACATACAAAGTAGAAAAGTTATGTAAATCAATGTGCTAGCATGCTCAGTAAACATACATAGCAGAAAAAGTAGTGAAAACAATGTGCTAGCATGTTAAGTAAACATACATAGCAAAAGAAATGTGATGTAAAACAATGTGCTAGCATGTTAAGTAAACATACATAGCAAAAGAAATGTGATGTAAAACAATGTGCTAGCATGTTAAGTAAACATACATAGCAAAAGAAATGTGATGTAAAACAATGTGCTAGCATGTTAAGTAAACATACATAGCAAAACATAATGAAATCGTGTACTAATAGTGTACTAATGAAAATAGCAAGTATATGATATGAAAACATGAAAAGCATGAAAGTAACAAGTAGGCACATGTGTTTCACCCCAAAATGTTTGGAAAACAGTAAAAGAGGGGACTATGTACTCACCTGAGGGTGCTTAGAAGTCTTGAACAACAACCAAGCAAAGCTAGAGGGATCACGGAAATCAAACGGCACCCTATATAGATAACTACATAAATAACCGGACCTAAATCGAGGGATTGGATAGTATGAGGTTTTGTAAACCAAATGAGTATTGGAACTCATATGATATGGTTAATCAAAGCCCACATACTAGAATGAAACCTAACCTAAGTGCTTACGACCCATTACGACCCGTTTAGGTAGCTTATGCTACTTTAACGCGTCGTTCGCGTAAAACGCGTTCGGACCGCTTAACTAGTCCTATGACAAGTAAAATATGCCTTAACATGTCTAATATAGTTACCTAATTAGTTTAGATGTCAAAATTTAGGTTAAATATGCTTTAAATAAATTTTGGTGCAAAAAGGGCATTTTGGTAATTTACCTAAGGCATAAGAACTACTTATCATACAACTACTTAAATGACGTGACCATAAGGTATAACCTCGGAAGGTTATTCCTTATACAACTATGGTCTCCTAAAGTGTTTGGTCGGATCCTAATGATCGACCAAATGGGTCGGGTTCGAAAGTATAAGCGATTGATTAGATCGCTTACCTTTACGACCCTAAACAAGCACAAATCTAAAAGCGACGAGCTAAACATGCTAGAACATGTTTAGTAAAGTTAGAAAACAGGTTTGGTATTAAAACAAACGGTTTTAATACCCTAGAGTAGTTTGGTTACAAAATACGCAAGAAAACGCATTTTGGCCGAAACTACGACTAGTCACTGAGCCTAGATAACGTGGTAATCAGTAGGTATAGTCACTAGGGACTATAACCATCGTGATTACGCTCACGTTAGGAAGTTCAAACGAACTTCGCGTTGACCATAAACTGGTCAAAGCAGAAAGTCAAACACAGTTTGACTTTAACGATAGAGACGAAGGAATACTTACAAATGGTCCCCGCAAGCTTTGACCCGATTCACTCTCAGGTAGGAAGCAATTACTTCCACTTAGAGAGCAAGAATCAGATCAAATGTGGGGAAACCAAGTGAAAGCAAGTGGGTATTTATAGGAAATCCACAACCGTTAGGATCGTTCCTCGAAAATCGAGCTTGAATCTCAACCTTACACTTGGGCCCAAGGTATTAGAATACAATGGGAACATGAAAACCATCAAATGGTATTGAAAACAAGGGATTAAAACCATCAAAATAGCTAGAACAGGCCAGATTCAATGTTTCTGAAATTCTGCTGATCTGGGGACTGCTTATGGACCGTAAGCACATGTCCATACGGTCCGTAAGGGACCTGCAGACCATCAACTTTCAAAAATGACAATTTAGCCCCTGAACTTGCAAAACTTGCATTTCGGCTCATTTTTGACACGTTTAAGCCCCGTGAACCCCATTTCAAAGCTCTAAAATGAAGTTAAAGTATAGGGAACTTAAAATGTGCTCAAAAATATTCCGGATGTCGGTTCGTTTGACCGTATGATTGCGTTGTTCGGTTAATTACGACGGAAGTCGTAACGAACGCAAAAACGGTCCAAATTGCGCGACGAATGGATTTTTCTCATGCCAAACACAAAGTCATAATTTAAGGATGCTTACATAAATTTTTGGATGTCCGGATGTATTCAGAACGTAAGATATGTGCGAAAATGCAAACTTATGCACTTTTTGACGCTTTTAGTCCCTGAATGACCCAAAAGTTTATTTTAGCACACCGAACCCCTCAAAGCCTATTTCTAAGCTATGTAAAGGATATTTAGGGTGTGTTTAACTTATGGGCATGTTCCGGAATGTTCGTTACAGTTCAAATCGGCATACTTTCGTAGTTTGTCAATTTTAGTCCCTGTAAGCGAATTAACTTAATTTCGGCATACCAAACCTTCCAAAACTTATTTCTAAGTTATGTAAAGGTTATTTAAGGTATGTTAAGCCTATGTCACTATTCCGGAGTGTTTGTTGCATTAAACTGGTTATATTTACGCATCAGTGTGCTTATAACCCTCCAGAAAGCGATCTAAAGCCCGAAATCGAACAAGAGTTGATATGTGCAAATGATACACATGTTTCTACAAATCCCAAGTATGAAATAAAATATTTCATTGGTTTGGTATTTGTTTGATGGTTGAAGTGACACAGGTGTCACAGTCTCCCCTACTTCAGGAAATTTCGTCCCGAAATTTATTTAGAGGAAACTTGCGAGAGCTTGAAACATGAAGTTGAAAAGATCGAACAGCACTGGGTAGAGTCCTGAACTTCTAGTAACTTTAAATAACATCATGCTTGCAATGTGAGAGGGTCACTTATATACAAGTATATAAAGTGTTATTGGTGCGTCCACCGTACCTCTATTACATTATTCACATTTTGTTATGGTTGCCACTATTGGTTCTTACATAATAAGTCTTACCGCGGTTTCCGTGCACTGAACTTCATAATTATGTATGCATCCATAATTATGTAATTACTTGCATAGTCACGTAGTGCATCTTATAATGTGTAGGTGAAGGAAACACTGAACGAGCCGGTGATGATTGTGATTAGACCATACTGGGGTCCTTTAATTAAATCAACGAATGATTTAAATAGACTACCAAGAGTCTGTTCAGCTATATCACCATATGTCATTCTTAACCAGATTCTGAATCAATCTTTTGACTAGACCACTAAAAGGGGTCTCTTTGAACTATGGAATGGTACTATATAATCCAAGGGTCTTAACGATTACGTAGAAGCCCATTCAGGATTTAAGGTAGTACCCTATGAATATCCTACTACGAATCCCTCATATGAAGATATGAAAGGTTCTACGAGGATTTGGATAACGAATATCCAGAGTATAAAACACAAAATATGCATAAAAGAAAACGCAAAATGCATAAACACATAGTCACATAACCACAAAATTGTTTATCTTGATTTTTAAACTTGTCATGATTTTGTTAATTTGTTCTGCTAACAGAGCACATGTATTTAAAGCACACCAGGTATCCAATCAGTGGATTTTGATTGGTGCTTTAAACATTATCAAGAATCTAACTATGAAGATAGAAAGATCTTAAATAGGCAATTCGATTTCGATTGTAAGGAACCGAAATGTTCAAATTAAGGTACACAAGGAATCCAATTAAGGATCCTGATTTGAATGACAATAATCCACAAGGATCTAATCGTGAAGATAAAGGATCCATATGGATTTTGGGAATTGAAGATGTTTTGAAATCTTGCACCGGGTGTGCTTAAGTCAAAACATGAAGTAAAAATGCTGATGAAGTTGAGATGCTAGATATGCCAAGGCGACATATGAGGCGGAATTTGAAGGTTAAGTCAATGTATGAGGAAAAATATTTTTGAAAACTATGCATGGGGTTCTAAAAAAATGTGTGCAATGTTTTTGAAACCTTATATATAATACTTCTGAAATCATAAAGTAGGTGTATTAGGTAGGTAGATTTATAAAAATGTTTAAAAATTATGCGGGATGAATTTTGAAATTATGTATAAGGTTTTTGAAAACATGAATGATGCTTTTGAAATCATGCACTTGATATAAGTAATTATACTGTCTTAATAACATTTTGAAATCATGAAGGTTGTTTTTTTTTTGAAAACATAGACAATGTTTTTGAAATCATGGAAGTTGTTTTTGAAAATATAGACAATGTTTTCGAAATTATGCATATGATATGTTAAGTAAATACACTATATTAAAAAAATGGTTTTGAACTATATAAAATGTTTTTGAAGTCATGAAGGTTGTTTTGAAAACTTATGTTATGCATGTTGAAAAAAAGTCAGAACATAACGAGTATGAGAATTGAAAATACCCTTAGTTATCTAACCAGGGATTCAAAGGCACAGATGTGCAAGAGCATGATTACTCATAATGTCACATTATCTTATGTACTTCGTCTCCTAGAATGGGACGAGTACTTAAAATTTTTGAGGAAATCATGAGCGATCACTTGAAAGGGAGAATCACAAGAGTAGTTTGTAAAGAGCATAGCTCCTTGATGTAGATATCATAGGGAAATGCCATACACATATGTAACTACATTTGTATATTAGAAATGCGAACAACGACTTTTATTTATGAACAAGGCAGATTGTTTCACAATACAAGAAAACAGAAGAAACAAACGCATAAGACAGCAATATCTTTTGCTCAGTCAAATGCTCATCCAAGGGTTGCATTTGCATTGACAATCTTCGGGCAATCTCTTCGGAAATGGCCCATTTCGCCACAGATGTAGCAAGAACGAGCTTGTGCAGGATTTACTTGAGGTTGGTTTGGACCACCTTGCTTTGGGGTAAATCGACAAGCATTTGCCAGGTGACCGAGTCGCCCACATGATGCACACAAACGACACTGTAGGTGAGCTAAGTGGTGTGCGTTACATTTGTTGCATATCGGTGCAGTTCCGTTGTAGGGCTTCTTAGCTAGTGGTGTCGCCACTTGGCTAGGTATCGTTTGATTTGATGTGACAGCAACGGGTTTCCTTGAAGCTTTACGCTTCTTTGATTTTGGTGCAAGCTCGACTTCTGCTTCCCGCGGTGACTCTTGAGTGGCTCCATTTTTGAGACGAGACATGGCGATACCTAAATCCACAGACTTCAGGATTACCTCTCCTATTTGCTAGGCAAATTTGGCTGTTTTCTCGGTCATTTGACCGTTGCTGAGGTAAAGAGACATTCTAGAAGAAAATGAAAGATATAGGAAGAAACAAATGAAATTTTATCGGATAAACAAAACAGAAAGGCAATGCGTACGAATTGCGATCACTTGTTTGTTACCTAAGGCAAACAAATGAGACAGTGACAAATCAAAGCAAGCGGGTCATAATAATGTATCGCTGAAGACATGCTCGCCTATAAGTGAACACTCACCCCAAGAGTTCCCAGGTAAGAGTGACTGGTCCGATACTGCGGATTTGTAAGAACACTCTAGCCTTAGACAGAAAACTCAGAGTACATGCATTCACTCTTCCAGTTTGCACGTGTTCACATCATTTAGACCCAAACTTTGACGGGATTTTGAAAACTCGAAAGGCACTAAGCCAAATATGAGTCAAACTGGAAGGGTTCAAAACCTTATAACAAAGGGTTCAATACCTAGTAATCAATCATCCTAGAACAGATGATTAGTTTTCAAAGCGGATCAAATTTATGTTCTTGTTCTGGTTGTCACCTAAGGATAAGTGACGGTATTGTTTTATGACTAAACGCAAGTAAACTCGTGTTAAGGTCCTAGGAAGGTTATAGACTAGGTCAAAGCATTACTAATAACCTAATTCCCTATAACCATGAGCTCTGATACCAACTTTTCTGTCACACCCCGACCACGTAAAACAACAAAACATGGCGGAATCATCGGGGAGTGTTGCAACAGAATCATTGTTTCATAACACATGGGAAATTGAAACGCTGTTTTATTGATTTAAGAGTTACAATGTCTTAACAAACAAAGAAGTAATACAAAATTTAACTAGTCTTGCATCTTTTAATGTCACTAAGGCCTCGTCCAATCCTATGTGAGCATGCGTCAAAATTATCATCAAATATAGTACCTGAAACACATGTGAAAATACATCAGCATAAAAATGCCGGCGAGTACATAGGTTTTATTGATTTAGGATTCATGACTTATAAGTTTAGAAAAAGTTGTTTAACAAAAGTCAGTCATGATCCTTGTAAAATGTTTTGTTTTATAAATCATTTGAAAAGCGATGATAGATATGTATATTTAAAAGAATAATGTAAGGTTAAATGAATAACCCAGTAAAATGAATTTGTATAAATCAAACTGTTTTGTAAAACAATGTCTTGTGAAAAATATGTTATTTGTATAAAATGTATAAGTCCAAATTGAATGATTTAAATAACGCTACGACATGTAATATAATACAAGCACTTATATATAGGAAGTACCAGCGGCGTATCCACCATGCTTGTATCACATTACACACGTCTCGTTACTCAAATCACTTACCCAAACAAACCATCAATGTAAATTGCCTATGTCTAAACCATTTGTCAAATGTCATAGTAAAAACCATGTCAAAAATGTCTATGTCAAATGTATTCATGAAATGTGTAAACAAAAAGTCATGTATGGCAAGTGAAATATGTATCAACTAAACCATAGGTGAAAATGCACAAAACAAAGTATTGAAGTAAAACTCAGTTTAAATCAATGTTATGTTATGTGCATGCTATACTGATATAAACACTTATGCGGTATGTTAAACGCAATACATTCAAGCCTTGAGACAGCAGGATAACCTTAGAGTAAAGGTTATCAAAGTGAAAATGTTCACGGATTTAGTCATTCCTTACACCCAAACAAACCTAGGATGTCAGGAACGGGATTTGTCAAGTCCTATGGTACCATTACTTACTACAGAGCGGCGTAGCTAATGTTAATGAATGTAGTAAAAGAACCGTTTAAACAAACCAAATGTTTTACCGAATGTAAGCATGTGATGTGATGTGAATGTACTAAGTATGGACTAAATGAACATACATAGCATGAAAAAGGTAAATGTAAATCAAATGTACTAAGTATGCTAAGTAAACATACAAAGTAGAAAAGTCATGTAAATCAATGTGCTAGCATGCTCAGTAAACATACATAGCAGAAAAAGTAGTGAAAACAATGTGCTAGCATGTTAAGTAAACATACATAGCAAAAGAAATGTGATATAAAACAATGTGCTAGCATGTTAAGTAAACATACATAGCAAAAGAAATGTGATGTCAAACAATGTGCTAGCATGTTAAGTAAACATACATAGCAAAAGAAATGTGATGTAAAACAATGTGCTAGCATGTTAAGTAAACATACATAGCAAAACATAATGAAATCGTGTACTAATAGTGTACTAATGAAAATAGCAAGTATATGATATGAAAACATGAAAAGCATGAAAGTAACAAGTAGGCACATGTGTTTCACCCCAAAATGTTTGGAAAACAGTAAAAGAGGGGACTATGTACTCACCTGAGGGTGCTTAGAAGTCTTGAACAACAACCAAGCAAAGCTAGAGGGATCACGGAAATCAAACGGCACCCTATATAGATAACTACATAAATAACCGGACCTAAATCGGGGGATTGGATAGTATGAGGTTTCGTAAACCAAATGAGTATTGGAACTCATATGATATGGTTAATCAAAGCCCACATAGTTGAATGAAACCTAACCTAAGTGCTTACGACCCATTACGACCCGTTTAGGTAGCTTATGCTACTTTAACGCGTCGTTCGCGTAAAACGCGTTCGGACCGCTTAACTAGTCCTATGACAAGTAAAATATGCCTTAACATGTCTAATATAGTTACCTAATTAGTTTAGATGTCAAAATTTAGGTTACATATGCTTTAAATAAATTTTGGTGCAAAAAGGGCATTTTGGTAATTTACCTAAGGCATAAGAACTACTTATCATACAACTACTTAAACGACGTGACCATAAGGTATAACCTCGGAAGGTTATTCCTTATACAACTATGGTCTCCTAAAGTGTTTGGTCGGATCCTAATGATCGACCAAATGGGTCGGGTTCGAAAGTATAAGCGAGTGATTAGATCGCTTACCTTTACGACCCTAAACAAGCACAAATCTAAAAGCGACGAGCTAAAAATGCTAGAACATGTTTAGTAAAGTTAGAAAACAGGTTTGGTATTGAAACAAGCGGTTTTAATACCCTAGAGTAGTTTGGTTACAAAATACGCGAGAAAACGCATTTGGGCCGAAACTACGACTCGTCATTGAGCCTAGATAACGTGGTAATCAGTAGGTATAGTCACTAGGGACTATAACCATCGTGATTACGCTCACGTTAGGAAGTTCAAACGAACTTCGCGTTGACCATAAACTGGTCAAAGCAGAAAGTCAAACACAGTTTGACTTTAACGATAGAGACGAACGAAAAGAACGAAGGAATACTTACAAATGGTCCCCGCAAGCTTTGACCCGATTCACTCTCAGGTAGGAAGCAATTACTTCCACTTAGAGAGCAAGAATCAAATCAAATGTGGGGAAACCAAGTGAAAGCAAGTGGGTATTTATAGGAAATCCACAACCGTTAGGATCGTTCCTCGAAAATCGAGCTTGAATCTCAACCTTACACTTGGGCCCAAGGTATTAGAATACAATGGGAACATGAAAACCATCAAATGGTATTGAAAACAAGGGATTAAAACCATCAAAATAGCTGGAACAGGCCAGATTCAATGTTTCTGAAATTCTGCTGATCTGGGGAGTGCTTACGGACCGTAAGCACATGTCCATACGGTCTGTAAGGGACCTGCAGACCAGCAACTTTCAAAAATGACAATTTAGCCCCTGAACTTGCAAAACTTGCATTTCGGCTCATTTTTGACACGTTTAAGCCCCGTTAACCCCATTTCAAAGCTCTAAAATGAAGTTAAAGTATAGGGAACTTAAAATGTGCTAAAAAATATTCCGGATCTCGGTTCGTTTGGCCGTATGATTGCGTTGTTCGGTTAATTACGACGGAAGTCGTAACGAACGCAAAAACGGTCCAAATTGCGCGACGAATGGATTTTTCTCATGCCAAAAACAAAGGCATAATATAAGGATGCTTACATAAATTTTTGGATGTCCGGATGTACTCAGAACGTAAGATATGTGCGAAAATGCAAACTTATGCACTTTTTGACGCTTTTAGTCCCTGAATGACCCAAAAGTTTATTTTAGCACACCGAACTCCTCAAAGCCTATTTCTAAGCTATGTAAAGGATATTTAGGGTGTGTTTAACTTATGGGCATGTTCCGGAATGTTCGTTACAGTTCAAATCGGCATACTATCGTAGTTTGTCAATTTTAGTCCCTGTAAGCGAATTAACTTAATTTCGGCATACCAAACCTTCCAAAACTTATTTCTAAGTTATGTAAAGGTTATTTAAGGTATGTTAAGCCTATGTCACTATTCCGGAGTGTTTGTTGCATTAAACTGGTTATATTTACGCATCAGTGTGCTTATAACCCTCTAGAAAGCGATCTAAAGCCCGAAATCGAACAAGAGTTGATATGTGCAAATGATACACATGTTTATACAAATCCCAAGTATGAAATACAATATTTCATTGGTTTGGTATTTGTTTGATGGTTGAAGTGACACAGGTGTCACATGTAGGATGAACATAAAGAGGCGTGTACGATGTCTTGCATGCTTACATTTTGTACAACCGGTAGGATTTGTCTAAAGTTACCACCAAAGAAAATAGCCTTTCCACCAAATGGAAGTTCACAATTTCGTGAATCACCAACACTCAAAACATCCTTCAATGTACGGTCAAGAGCCTTAAATTCATGTTTGTGTACCATCGGTGCTTCATCCCAAATAATCAACATGGCTTCCTTTAGAAGATTAGCGATTTCAGTATTAGGCTTAATATGGAAAACTAAATCTTCATTAAGATTAATCAGAATATGAAATCGTGAATGGGCAGTACGGCCTCGTGACAACAACAATGATGCAATCCCACTTGAAGCCACATTAATAACAATATGTCCATTGCATCTAATGGAAGCAACTAACGTTTTTCACATAAAGGTCATACCTTTACCACCGTAACTGTACACAAAAAAACACCACCTTTCCCACGTCGAACAACATCCATAATTGTGACACCCGGCCTCTCAAGCCGTACCAGACAATCGTGATCTGAGTAGTAGACATGTAATATGACTAATTGTGACTGAAAGTGAAGCTAATGTATGATATTTGATGTGTTGGTAAAGTTAGATGTGTGTAGAAATTATGTTGGCAACGATAAAACTAACGCTTATCGCATAACGTTTAAAATACAAAACGAACGTCGGTGACCACCCGATCAGTGTTAAAATCCTAAAAATAGTCTGTTACGATTAGAGTAAAAATTTTAATCATATACGTGAGGAAAAATAAATTAAAACGCTAAGAAACTCTATTTTTCGAATTTGAGCGCGTACCGCGCGATCGATTAGTTCGATTTTCGGAGTTTGATTTTGATTGTCAGTTTTTTCTGATTTGAGGTTGGATTGGTTGGGATAGATTGTAGATGGTGAGAAAAACGGCTTCAAGAATCAGAAACACGTCTCTGATACCATATCAACCGGTATAGAGATCAAAAAGAGGCTTGTATTGAATTGTAAGTTATGATTAGGGTTTAAACAATGAGGGTGTTTATAGAACACCATGTTACACACTAGACCCTATACTATAATTTATTATCTTTATTATCTTCTTTTCGACAGTTTACATGGGTACTGTCAGGATTGATTTTTGTTTGCTTTGATTAAACGGATGTTGATATGGGTTTGTGAAATTAAATGTGGCAGATGGATGGTGGTGAAGTGGTAGAAGAAGGGTTGGGGAGAGAGAGAGAAAGAAAGAGAGATGGAGAAGATGAGGAAAAAGGTGGGTCCATTTCTTTTCTTTTATTTTTTTTTGTTTTTTTAATTGTTTAAGGGTATAATAGACACGTCATACGCACTTAACTGAGATATTTAATATAGATTATTGATAATGACTACACGAGTGCAAAAGTTACAACTATTGGGACCAACTCTATAACTATTAAAGCATCGAGACCAAGTCTGCAATATCTGTAAATCACAGGAACAAACCATGCATTTAACTCTAGTACATATAATCAATAAAAATCTTACCCCACTCGCAATCAACATAGTTGGTGAAATAAGTCAAATCAAAGCTCTTATCAACCCCAGTAAATGCACCTTAGCGAATATTGTGAAGCACCTGTGATTTATGAATGCATGGAAAGCTTTAGCTTTAATGGAGAAAATGATTTTTTAATGGTTAAACTGTCATTCAGGTATCTTACATAAAGACCTGGTTGCAGGTAAGAGAGATTGTAGAAGATGAATAGTAGAGAAATGAAATTTGGAGTGAAAGGAAGAAAGTGAATAGAAAAATATTTATAACAGATGAAGGGTGAGAAATGAGTGGGGTTTTAGAGAAGAAGATGAAAAAGTAAGGTAGAGAAGTTTTTTATATAATAATAAGGGCAAATACCATAAAAAAAACTAATATACTTTCTCATTTTTCTTATAAAAGTCTCTCAACAACTTTTAGCATGTAAAAAAACAAAAATACTTTCTGGTTTGTTTCACGAAAATCGCTCCACAATTTTTTTGAATATTAAAGTCTCTTTACATATTAAATTATAGCAAAAACTTTTTTTAAAGCTTGCTACATTAAGTTATGTTTCAACCTTAGGTATGTTTGAAAATTTATAGCCCAATAAACCGAGTAGCCAAAGTAAACCATACTTTATATTTACTCGAATAAATCCAATTATATTAATTTGTTGTATTCGGTTGAAACCGAAAACCAAACCAAATTCAAATGTGGTTTGTGATTCAGTTTTGAAGTACTTAAATTCCGTTAATTTGGTTTAATTTTTAGTTTAACCAAAAAAATTTCAAACCGAGTAAAACGAACCAAATAATCGAATTAACCGAAAAGAATTGATGGACACCTCTAATGATTCAAAGTTGTTTAAAATTGTAACATCCGCCAAAATGAATTCCCGAAATCCAACCCGTTTTGAAATTCGAATCCTAACCTTTGACCAACGGAAATTTCCACGTATTAAATAATGATGGAATCAAATTATTTATTTAAATATCTATTTATCCATTTATTATTAAATTATTTTAAGGGTTTTAAGCAATAATATTTGTTTATAAAAACTAAGTCTTTGAAGCTATTCAAAATAAACAAGATTTAGAAACTTGTTAAAAGTTTTAAAAATATAAAAGTTTCCTTACTAAAGGGACTATTTATGCATATATTAGATTTGCAACAAACAAGAGTTGGTTGTGCTTTTATTAGCAATTAAAAACAACTGGGATTCCCTATGCATTTTATTAGAAGTTATTGCCCACACAACCACTCCGCCACAGTCTTTATGTCGTTTAAATCATGATACCTTTTAAAGTTGGCTTAAAACGATAAGTTTATTTTTTTTCATTTCCCTTTCAACTTGCCGCCAATACAGATCAGTGACAACCCCAACATTTCTTTGACACACATACTTATATTTGGAAGCTTATAACCAAGATAGTGAAAACCACCCTCTCTGTTCTTATATGTGCGACACCAAGGGACCATCAACTTGGTTGCCATCTCTTTCTACTCCAAAAAAAAGGGGTTAGCAAACCACCGGGGTTGGAGGTCTCGCCAGAAAATATCACGTGTTCTCGACCACGGTGATGATCGGAAAACCCGTACAAAACCTCAATGCCCTTTTATGTTTCAATAACAAGCCGCTGGGGAAACCAAAACATACCGGAGTTTCGTGGGAAGAACTAGCCGAGGTCCACCCGCGTCGTTTTCAAATTATAGCACACCGAGCACGCCGTCGGAAAATAACCGAAGCCACCGGAGCCGCACGGGATCGACTGCAACTCGTTCCTTCCTCGTTTTCGTTCACCGAGAACATCGCCAAAGTTCGAAACTCGCTGGAGGTCGGAGTTCCGCCGGAGCCGTACGAAGATCAACATGAGCCCTTTCTATGTTTCAGTATAACCCTTTGACTCGATCATTTTGTTTCTTATATTTCTATACAAATGGAACAAAAAAACTAACTATTTCTAAGTTGTGATTTTGTTTTTGGGAAGGTTTTGTGTTGTTCAATGGGTTAAATGGGAAAGATAACTATGCTGTTCATGTCCCATGCTTCTTTTCTTTCTCCTCGCTGATGTAGTTAGGTTATATTCTTTTTTTTTTTAAATAAAATCAATCAGCAAGATGTACAAATAACACCCTTTTAATACATAAATTTATTTCACTAAATTATTAAGTCACTAAAAACATGTGAGGTCAGGGGTTCGAACCCTGCCTCCCATAATTTTCTTTCGCTTTCGATTTTCACACATCAGTCCCATGCGCCAATAAGTCAGCATTAAATGGGTTGTAGTTCAGAAGTGGGAGCGTCTCAGTTAAGGCATGTAAACTTGGTTTTAATTACTTAAAAATATGTTTCTTTCATCTAAAATTTAGTTATTCTAGTCTTGTAGCACAAATCTTTAAATACATTATATGAATCATACATTAACAGATAACATAATGTATAAAAAAAAAATAATAAATGTACCTTATAAGTAATTTGTGGAAACAATAAATATTAGGAACGTTTATCTAACCTGTAAATATTAACGAATCGTATGTGATATTTTAATTATTTAGGATAACCATTACGTTCGTTCCCTTGGATTCACGATCCTTACTCGTGCGTTGTTTCAAGAATTCTCACACGCAACCAACGTGAGTATACTCGTACTTTTCCCCTTTTTACTTTTACTACTTTTGGGGTGTAACATGTTTACCTATTGAAACTTACACATGAACTTTTGTCTAAAAACATGAACATTCCTATAACATGCTTGTATATGTGATGACTTGATACTTTAAATTTGGGTGATTCTTATGTGTTGAACTTATCATTAACTTCGTACGAGCCAAACCTTGACATATGTAGCGCTATAGGATTAACGACCCGCCTCTACTGAAACTTTGGTTATGTCACGAGCAAGTTGCGTTTTCTTGGTTTGATATGTTATACACATGCCATATTTAATGTTTATCTTGAATCGCATGCTTGCTATGAGGAATTGTTCACACTTTTATCTTATGCTATGTATGTACCAAACTTGTATACTCGCCTTTGCTTTTGCATTGAATTATTTTAAACATGTTACAGGTTGATGAGGACGATGCTAAGAAAAGAAATAGCGTTGATGCCTAGATACACATATAGACGTTAGGGTTTAATATGTTGTATCAAATTTTGTTATGTTATCATGTTGTTTCGTTAAACTTGTTGTATTTGAATTTCTTGTAATGTTGACTATTTGAAGTTATGAAATGAAATGAAATGAAATTTGGATTTTCTAAATATTGTCACAAATAGCGTTATGATGTCTCTAGCAATCTTCACACTTCGTCTCATCCCAATGTTTCCGCCATTGGTTGGGGTGTGACAGATTGGTATCAGAGCCATAACTATAGGGAATTAGGAAAAGTAGGAATGCTTTCACCTAGTCTATAGTTTTAGAGCCTTATTCGTATGCTTTGCTTGGGCTACTACATGATACTTTATTTGTTACTTATTCATGCTCTTTTAAACATGTATGTTACTCGTGTGTACTATTTGACATATTGTTCTTACGCATTAATGCTTGTTTTATTATGTGTTAACACTTGTTTCGTTGTTTGATTCTTTATGTGTTATTCTTGACATATTTATCTATGTGTCAATACTTGTTTTATCATTTCATTATTTAAGTACCATTCTTGATATGCTTTCCTATGTGTTTACACTTGTTTGTGTATCTTCTTCGACATACACTTCCCTCATGCATTTTACTCGATTATTCTAAATCCGACAACACTCATATTGTACCAATGAGACGAATTCACCAAAATAGGCGTGAAACCCACAATTTGGTGAACGACTCTCAATCTACATATTCTTTTTTTTTTACACGAGATATCGCCATTAAGCTAGGAGTGAAATCCACATCTTAATGGTAAATATCAAATTTCAAATTCTAGTGGACCCTCGTCAACACGTCGAAATTAAATTTTGACCCGACGAGTACCAACCACACTTAGGGTACGAAATCGTCAAGTTAGGGGTGAAACCCGCACCTTGTCGACTAGTTCACTCCTTGGCATTTTTTTTTTCATAAATCCCGCCAAGTCTCGAAATTTCGATTGATTTGGGACATGTAGTAACCGGAAGGGTAAATACCGTTAACCGACTTGTCGGCGAGAGTATTTTACCTATTAGGCCAAAGCATGCTCCTCAAATTCAAAAGACTTTTCGACCACTTTGGTTAGTCAAAGTTCCGTTTTGGAACACTCCAAACTTTGGTCAAACATGTGTTTCTATTGTTCATTTTATACGATGCAATCTTTCAACCTCGAGTTTACCTTTGATTTCTCTTTTCACACACACAACATATCGAACCTTTCCGATACACTTATATATGCATGATTTTCATATAATTTACATTCATATTCCTTGTAACAACTAGTGGAGATGTATCATCGAGATTGGAGTGACTTCCCTACCTTGACGATTGACTCCACCCCTCTTCCCTTAAAACGACCTCACCAACGAGTTAGGGGTGATTCCCTTACTTAGGTGACCGTTACCAAAACTCCTCTTTCAAAATATTTTATTATGCAAACCCGATCATGTTTTATACCTAAATCATTTATCATTATTCAAAATACCTACTTATACCGATTTCAAAATACATTGTTTATCAAACGTACTTCTTATTCTACCATCCATTTTCACTCAAATCATATACACGAGATTCTTAATCATGTCTTAAAACATTTTATTTCACGAATTTCCAAACCTTATGAAATGCTACCTATCAATTAATCGGTCTAATGAATCTCTTGCCCATATTAACTAAAATACGCTCACATTATATCATCATACTAGAAACTTCCATTCTTAATTGAAATCAACCTAACCTTTCTCAATTACTTATAAGATCTCATGGATGTTATATGATTGTGTTACCAAATACCCTTTTCAACATCAACAAATCATTTGTTACTTTTTTTTTATTTACTAAGTCCTTTTTTGCTAAATTTCTCTTCTAAGGATCCTAGTTTTCACAAGAACCTCCTAAATTCATAATTTCTTATTTGATGAAACAAACTTACTTTTTTAACGAAAACCTTTTTCCTACACCAATTTACAAAACATGCGGGCAAGAAGTCTTCATGGGAACCGACAATCTTTGACTTACATGAACTTTTTTTTAAACAAAAGTAGCATTTCAATCATTACAAAAATACATTATGCTTAACCAATTAGCACTTTATATCCTCTCACATATACAACTATATTCTACCCTTCCAATCAAGGTCAACCTAATTTTGAGTCGATAAACTCAATGTTTCATTTAAACAACTATACATGCATATCATCGTACACATTTTGGTCGATACCTCGCGATAACATCATTTATATCATTCGTATTTACATACTCGACCTTTTGAATGTTTTATACACTTAGATCCGTGGTGTCCCAACAAACACTATACACGTAAATTTAATTATTCTTACCTACACTTATAGTCATACGTTTTATGCTTATACTTATACACATACTACTTATATGTTTTTATGCTTATGCTTGCACACATACTACTTACACGTTTATGATTATGCTCATACATACATGCGTATGCATACTTAAACTTATGCTCATACTTTCATTCATAAACATGATTTATACATTCGTACCTATACGCGAGTGGAATCCGAGGAATTTGCTTGCGTGGGTCCTATACATACTTAAGCATGGTCTTGCTTACATACTATACTCTTATATGCACGCATTCTTATTTCTAAGATATACCTACCCAAATTCATGCACAACTAGTACAAGTTATGCGGATCATGTGACGATCAAAATAATCGCGGGTGCACACGAGATTATAGTGATGGGCGTATGAAAACCATAGAGTGTACTACTATGTATGGTAAGTCACGGAACGTAACATGACACCGAATACGAAACGGAAGTAATGTGGTCAAAGCATGGTGGATACGCCGCTGGTACTTCCTATATATAAGTGTTTCCACCATGTTACCAAACTTTCGTAAAACATGCCATGAGAAATTCAGTGTTTTGCAGACCTACTTAGACCTAATACGTAAACTTTAACAACTCACAAACGTAGTGTACCCAATTATCCACGACGAGACTTAATTCTTAACACATCACTTTCGTTTATCCAATGCTTATGCCTTTCCTATACTCGCATTCGTCTACTAGAGTCAACCGTTCCCTTTATACCCCCATTATTCTCCGTAATTATTCTCGTCTTTTATACGAACCCCGCTTGCAATCAAGTCTGCTTAAACATTCGAAACCCAAAATACTTCCTTGCTTAAACTATCTTCCATTCTAAATTACGTGTAAACACACTTAGTTAGCCAACTCTTCTTCGTTCTCAATTAAACTTTATATTTGACGTTACTTCCATTTCAAGCTGAGAAGCATGTATCGCACTATCTTCGCAATCTAAGACAAATAATAATAATCTCTCGTGAACAAACTAAATTTGCGATGCTTTCATTATACATGTTATACTATGTGAAAACTCATGTTACGCTATGTGAAATTATTTGACAAGTATATGCTATCTGACGCATTCACGAAAACAATTTTCCTAAAGCAAACATTATGATCAAGTCTCATCTGCTATCTCTTTTGAAGCTTTAGATGTTATCTATTCAAAAGTCCTCCTCTTAGATTTCGAGGACGAAATCTCCTAAAGTAGGGGAGACTGTAACATCCGCCAAAATGAATTCCCGAAATCCAACCCGTTTTGAAATTCGAATCCTAACCTTTGACCAACGGAAATTTCCACGTATTAAATAATGATGGAATCAAATTATTTATTTAAATATCTATTTATCCATTTATTATTAAATTATTTTAAGGGTTTTAAGCAATAATATTTGTTTATAAAAACTAAGTCTTTGAAACTATTCAAAATAAACAAGATTTAGAAACTTGTTAAAAGTTTTAAAAATATAAAAGTTTCCTTACTAAAGGGACTATTTATGCATATATTAGATTTGCAACAAACAAGAGTTGGTTGTGCTTTTATTAGCAATTAAAAACAACTGGGATTCCCTATGCATTTTATTAGAAGTTATTGCCCACACAACCACTCCGCCACAGTCTTTATGTCGTTTAAATCATGATACCTTTTAAAGTTGGCTTAAAACGATAAGTTTATTTTTTTTCATTTCCCTTTCAACTTGCCGCCAATACAGATCAGTGACAACCCCAACATTTCTTTGACACACATACTTATATTTGGAAGCTTATAACCAAGATAGTGAAAACCACCCTCTCTGTTCTTATATGTGCGACACCAAGGGACCATCAACTTGGTTGCCATCTCTTTCTACTCCAAAAAAAAGGGGTTAGCAAACCACCGGGGTTGGAGGTCTCGCCAGAAAATATCACGTGTTCTCGACCACGGTGATGATCGGAAAACCCGTACAAAACCTCAATGCCCTTTTATGTTTCAATAACAAGCCGCGGGAAACCAAAACATACCGGAGTTTCGTGGGAAGAACTAGCCGAGGTCCACCCGCGTCGTTTTCAAATTATAGCACACCGAGCACGCCGTCGGAAAATAACCGAAGCCACCGGAGCCGCACGGGATCGACTGCAACTCGTTCCTTCCTCGTTTTCGTTCACCGAGAACATCGCCAAAGTTCGAAACTCGCTGGAGGTCGGAGTTCCGCCGGAGCCGTACGGAGATCAACATGAGCCCTTTCTATGTTTCGGTATAACCCTTTGACTCGATCATTTTATTTCTTATATTTCTATACAAATGGAACAAAAAACTAACTATTTCTAAGTTGTGATTTTGTTTTTGGGAAGGTTTTGTGTTGTTCAATGGGTTAAATGGGAAAGATAACTATGCTGTTCATGTCCCATGCTTCTTTTCTTTCTCCTCGCTGATGTAGTTAGGTTATATTCTTTTTTTTTTAAATAAAATCAATCAGCAAGATGTACAAATAACACCCTTTTAATACATAAATTTATTTCACTAAATTATTAAGTCACTATAAACATGTGAGGTCAGGGGTTCGAACCCTGCCTCCCATAATTTTCTTTCGCTTTCGATTTTCACACATCAGTCCCATGCGCCAATGAGTCAGCATTAAATGGGTTGTAGTTCAGAAGTGGGAGCGTCTCAGTTAAAGCATGTAAACTTGGTTTTAATTACTTAAAAATATGTTTCTTTCATCTAAAATTTAGTTATTCTAGTCTTGTAGCACAAATCTTTAAATACATTATATGAATCATACATTAACAGATAACATAATGTATAAAAAAAATAATAAATGTACCTTATAAGTAATTTGTGGAAACAATAAATATTAGGAACGTTTATCTAACCTGTAAATATTAACGAATCGTATGTGATATTTTAATTATTTAGGATAACCATTACGTTCGTTCCCTTGGATTCACGATCCTTACTCGTGCGTTGTTTCAAGAATTCTCACACGCAACCAACGTGAGTATACTCGTACTTTTCCCCTTTTTACTTTTACTACTTTTGGGGTGTAACATGTTTACCTATTGAAACTTACACATGAACTTTTGTCTAAACACATGAACATTCCTATAACATGCTTGTATATGTGATGACTTGATACTTTAAATTTGGGTGATTCTTATGTGTTGAACTTATCATTAACTTCGTACGAGCCAAACCTTGACATATGTAGCGCTATAGGATTAACGACCCGCCTCTACTGAAACTTTGGTTATGTCATGAGCAAGTTGCGTTTTCTTGGTTTGATATGTTATACACATGCCATATTTAATGTTTATCTTGAATCGCATGCTTGCTATGAGGAATTGTTCACACTTTTATCTTATGCTATGTATGTACCAAACTTGTATACTCGCCTTTGCTTTTGCATTGAATTATTTTAAACATGTTACAGGTTGATGAGGACGATGCTAAGAAAAGAAATAGCGTTGATGCCTAGATACACATATAGACGTTAGGGTTTAATATGTTGTATCAAATTTGTTATGTTATCATGTTGTTTCGTTAAACTTGTTGTATTTGAATTTCTTGTAATGTTGACTATTTGAAGTTATGAAATGAAATGAAATGAAATTTGGATTTTCTAAATATTGTCACAAATAGCGTTATGATGTCTCTAGCAATCTTCACACTTCGTCTCATCCCGATGTTTCCGCCATTGGTTGGGGTGTGACAAAAATATTTGACATAATTTTGTTCAACTTTAAAATATGAAAGGACTTTAATGTTTAAAAAATTGTTGAGGAATTTTTTTGAGATAAAATAGAAAATATGTTGATTTTTTTAGGGAGTTTTATAAAAAAAATGAGAATATATGTTGGTTTTTTATGATATTTTCTCGTGTATATACTTGTATGCTTTCCCATAATATATACATATCATTATATCATCCGGGTTTACGCCACCATTACGAATGCTATCAAAATCAGTTCTTGAAGCATTTGGCATTGCTAAACTTTTAGAAATAACAATTCCAAATGATTTATTTGATACTATACAAGAAATTGAAGTTTGGTGCCTATTTCATCTAAAAATCTTTTTATTAGGCTTCAAATTTTACATTTTACACTTTTTAAGATAAAAGTCTTAAGCAACCAACCAATAATAGATATAATAGCTATCAGAAAGAGATAATTGGAATTCTTTTCATGCTCTATAGATTTCAATTAGGGTCAACAAGTTAGGCAATTTACTTAGTATCATGCGTACTGGTGTAAATTTTGGTGTTTTTCATCCTCAAACACGCCTACCCCCCACCCCCTAAGCATTATTGGGCGTTATTGTTCAAGAAAACCCCCCAGACGTTTTTTAAATTACTCTTTGTGCAATTTTGATGGGTCAATCACAATTAATCTTCCTTTTTTTGGTCAATAGTTTTTTTTTGTTGGGTTTTTATTTTTATTTAATTATCTACACCCTTTTAACATAATGTCCACATCCCTACTACACCCATTTAAGAAAAACGCCCAATAATGCCCCTTGCAGACTGTACTGTCACATGGCAGAAAACGCCCAAGGGTGGGGGCATTATTCACCCTTACCACTACGCATGGTCTTAACAAAGTATGTATATGGGTAGTGGCGTCTCTAAGAATTCATGTTCGAGTTTAAAAAAATGTGTCCTTTATTATTGTTATAATTTTTAAAATCAAATTAGTAATGGGTTTAATAAACCTAATGCCAATTGAGCTAAATTTTAAACCATAAAAAATGATTTGTAAATAGGCTTACATTTGAATTGGTATGGGTTTACTATATATATATATATATATATATATATATATATATATATATATATATATATATATATATATATATATATATATATATATATATATATATATATATATATATATATATATATATATATATATATATATATAAACAGGATCAGGAAAAAACGCCCAAAAGTGTGAGAACGGTGAGACCGCATCCTGGCCCAACACGTGTCTGATACGTGGTTGTAAACCGGTGCTTGTTATTGTTTACCTTAACGTTTTTACATAAGTTCTAGTTTCGAATAGCCTACTTTTAATCAAGAATGTGTTTTGCAGGTTTGATGGAGTTTAAGGAGCTTTTCGGGAGCTTTACGGGTCACCGGGTCGAAAACCAGAGCACCGGGATGCGTTACGGATCAATCGGGAGTGCAAGGAGCGAAAAATGGAGAATTGGATTTTTAGGGGCCGTCGGCGACGGGGGTATACCCGTCCCGGACGGGTCCCAGAAAGTCCCGTAGGCCAGAATCACCCGTAAGCAGTCATTTAACCCGTCGGAGCAAGAAGCAAAATCCAAGGCCCGTCGCCGACGGGTTGAGGGCCGTCGGCGACGGCCTGTCAAAACCGGAAACGCGCAGCTTTTGGATTTGGGGGTTATGCTCGATTATGATTGGTTCTTTGACATTAAAAACGGGGGTTACATGAGAAATTGAGTTTTTGAACTTCAACTTGGAGCCTAAATCACCTACCACTTGATCTCCAATCAATCCATCATCCTTTTACACATCCCGAATCAAGAACAAAATCACCAACCATCAAAAATCCCCAATTCACCATCCTAAACCCTAGTTCTCCATCCTTCACTCACACTCACCATTTTCACTCACAAACCCCAATCATCCATCAATTCTCCATTCAAGCAAGCTTCAAGATGAATCCTTCCGCGTTCCAACCATCCGGTGATCAAGCTTCTTCAACCATGAGCGGCTAATCATCTCGGTTTCACCCCGGTGTAGGTAGTTGTTAAGGCTAGGGTTTTGAATTGTTCTTATTTCATCTTAGTGACAATTTGTATTTGGTTTTTGAAACTCTTGACAATAGTATTACATTTGTTACGAATTCGTGAATTGTCGAGCGATGTTAAAAGTTATGACTTCGCGAAACGGTGATATGTAATTGTACATTGTCATTGTTAGGATTTACTTGTGTTGATTACAAAGTGTCTTTTTGTCCGTTCTTCGGGGCGTTGATAGTTAGTAGCACCTAAGTCACGGTACACTAAATCCGCTAATCAAATGCAATTGAGTTGAAACTAGAACTTGTAGAAATCTTAGGTTAATAATTACCGAAACCGGGTGTAATTCCTTTTTATTAATATCGTTCTAGTAATCATTTTTCTTGCAATCGTTAATTAGTAGTTGTTAATCATTTGCATCAATTCAATTAGTTAAAAATCATATCTCTCCATTAAACAAAAATACAAAAACACTTTAGCAAGCTTCATAATTGTGACAATTGTTTATAATTCATTCGAATCCATACACGAACCACATACTCTTCGTGGATCGACCCCTTACTACCACTAACACATTGTTAAGGGTAATTTGGGCTTATAAATATTATCTTTGACAGGAGCGCGACACTCCGATCAAATTTTGGCGCCGCTGCCGGGGAGTGCGTGCGCTTTGTGTTTGGATATTGTTTGAATTATTGTGATTAACTGTTTAATTTGTTTTGCTTTCTTTTTGTATTGTCTTTTTCCTTGTTACGCGGGGTGTGTTACTTGTGCAGGTTACAGGTAGTGCATGCGTACATGAAATTCCGGGAGGACTTCACCTCTAGTCTACGAACCGGAAATCGAAAGACTCGCAAGAAGAAACCTAGCAAGCCGGTTAGAAGCAACTCTTGCTTCTAATCAAACCAACCAAACACCACCACTCACACCGACCATTGAAACCGATTCAATGGCAAACCACAATTTCAACCAAGAATTTAACCCAAACCAAAACCTCAACCCAAATCAATTCCATTCCCGAGGAACCTTTTATCCCGCTCAAGAGCAACCGGGTGGTAACACCAACGCAAGACCACCCACTCCACCTTTCCGAAACCAAAATACCAACAACGCCCAACGAACACCTCAACAACAACCCCTTCACCGACAAGCATCGTTAACTATCAACCTTGATGATCGGAATGTTAACTCCGATCGTAGAGGTAACCGTGATCGCGGCAATCCCGCAAATGAAGACCCGTTTTTCAACATCAACGATTTAAGGAATGCAATTCCCGATGACGAACCGTATAGTGTTCCCGGTTATCAATCGCCGGAACACGTAAGCATTCATACGGAAAATTCGGACGACGGGGGGTATTACGATGATCAAGCTAATGATGATGAAGATTGGGGCTATGTGAATAGGGGAAACGTCTACATTGCTAGAAGGTATGACGATGAGGAGGTTGGGTACCAAAACGCTAACTATGTTGGGGAAGATGAATATGGTTACGGAGGTGGAAGAAACGATGGTTATGGGAACAACCGTCAACCACAAAACAACAACCAACGGAACCGGAATGAAGGGTTTTACAACAACAATAATAACAACAACAATGTAAACTCTAACCGGATTCCTCGTTTTGTGGGAGGTGGTAACCCGAGGGATAATCGAAGAGAGGATCGAAGGGGTGAAAGACGGGATAATCGAAGACCGGTCGATCAAGAAGTTAATGGGCCACAACGTCATCAACAACCTCCACGGGGAGTAAATGACCGTTTCCGACCGATAGTGACCGAGAATAATTCTCCAATAGTATGCGAAAGGAGGATGTTTGATTGTAAGCCGCATTACATCAACATACTTCCTCATTTCAACGGGAGGTCCAATGATGAGCCGTACACGCATTTAACGGAGTTTTCTTCTATTTGTGATACCATTGGAGGGCATAATTTCGCACTAGAGGAAGTGAAGCTTCGGTTATTTCAATTTTCGTTGAAAGACAAGGCAAAACAGTGGTTCCTCACACTTCCGCCCAATAGTATTCGAACTTGGGAACAAATGCAACAAGCATTTTTGGATGAATACTATTCCATGGCCAAGACCGACGATGCTAGAGATGAAATTCGGTCATTTCGTCAACTTTCAAGTGAGCCTCTACATGAAGCATTCACTCGATTCAAAGAGCTAATGTGGAGATGCCCACATCACCAAATAGAAAAATGGGAGTTGGTGAAATGCTTCGTACGGGGGTTGGATGATGCAACTTGGAATCGGCTTGAGACGACAAGCAATGGTACACTTTTGAGCAATCATGAGGATGATGATTGGGAATTCTTGGAAAGGATGAGCAAACGATCCAAGGAGAAAGAATCGGCCGATAGACCCAAAAGGCATCCGGTTTCCCGGTCACTTCCCGATCTCGATTCCAAAGACCGGATTTCCACCTTAGAAAGGGAAATAGCTCAATTGAAAAAGAAGAAAGAGGTGAATGCGGTTCAATTTGCGGTTTGTGAAGAATGTGGGGATATTGGGCATGCGACCGAGCAATGTTCAATGGGTTCGAGTGGTTACACCGAAGAAGTCAATCAAGTGTATGGAGATAGAAAACAATATGACATGAACTCCAACACTTACCATCCGGGTTTGAGAAATCACCCCAACTTTCGGTATGGCAATGCTTCAAATCAAATGAACCCGAATTTCCAATCGGGTAATCAAGGAGGAAGCGGGTCATCATACCAAAACCGCCAAGGTGGGAACCAAGGAGGCTACCAACGGAATTACAACCAAGGGTACCAAGGTGGGTACCAAAAGAATTACAACAACCAAGGCGGTAACGGAAGTGGGTCAAACAACCAAACCGGTGGTAATGACTTGAATGCAAAGATGGATGCGATGCTTTCGATGATGCAAGAATCCAAAAAGGAGAATGAGATTCGAGACAAGGCACATGAGGCATTAGCAAAACAAGTAGGCCAACTAGCGGAAGAAGTGGCCCAAATAAAGGGAGGCACGGGGAAGCTTCCAAGTGACACCACCATAAACCCTAAGCATCAAGGGTCGAGCTCGAGGAACACACGTGAGGTACCAATTAATAAAGTTACTTTACGTAGTGGTCGAGTTGTTGATAATGGTGTCAGAACACCTGTGACAACTCGAACTTTAGGCTTGCTTTTATGTAACGTTTGTGCACGGCATGTGATTTTATAAACCCGAATGATTAATTGATTTCATGATGTATGTTATGATATTATGTGCTTTTTATGTGTGTATGTTATGTTTATTGTTGTTGAGCCCAAACCAAACACAAAACCCGATCCGCACAACACCATTCGAACCACACAAGGCTTTCGGGCCACTCTTTGTTCTCGGGTCCATTAGACAACCGAGCGGGCTCGGCCCACTCCCCACTCGCAACACACAAAACCAAGTTAGGGGTTTTGTTTTACCACTTTTGCAAATCACACACACACACAAACCCTAGAAGCTTTGCTCTCTATCTCTCTCTCGGCTGGATTAGGAACCGAAGGCACAAGGCCACCCGATCACCCTATTGTTCGGATCACATCTCGTTACTTGTAATCGGACGTGAGTGACCATTTACTTGCTACTTATATTCCTTGTGTATCTGCCGAGCAAACCAAGGTGAGTTCACACAGCCAAGGCATGGGATTCCCGGGTTGGGAATTGGGTTGGATATGTTGAATATGAAATGATTACTCGTACTTACGCATATACCAGACTATAGACCATCGTCCTCAGGTTAGTCAGGACACGTTACGTAAAGCCTACGTAACCCAGTATACTTGCCATATGTCTCCCGGGTCGGGAGGACACGTTACGTAAAGCCTACGTAACCCAATACCATCTACTGGCTTCCAGGTCGGAAGGCCACGCTGCGTAAAGCCTACGTAGCCCCCACGCGTACCACTGTCCTCGGGGAAGGGCACGTCACGTAAAGCCTACGTGACCCTGTACGTTTTCCTGTTCTCGGTAAAGAAGAACACATGGTCGGAAGTTAGTCTAGTAAGTACCGTTAATGAGAAGCCCTCATTAACTAGGATGAACATGGGAAGCCCCCACCTTTAGTACACACTAGTATGGGAAGCCCCCACTAGCTATGCTTATACACTACGTTATGAACTTACTTTCTGTGAACTCGCTCAACTAGTTGTTGATTATTTGCTGCATGCCTTGCAGGACCTTAGGTACATTACGGAGCTTGCACAGGGAGGAGCAGGTCGTTGTGGCAGATGGATCATGAACGTTATTCGAACTTATATTTATTTTGAGATTTCATACTATGCTTCCGCTACTTAAACGATGTTGGTTTTTTTGAAACATCAATCATGTCATGATGATTTACGTTATTTACTTTTATATTAAATGCTATGTTTGATATGATTGATGGCTTGATCCTGGTCACGTCACGCTCCCAAGCGGTGGTACTCCGCGTGCGGAATTTGGGGGTGTGACAGATTGGTATCAGAGCCATTGGTTATAGAGAACTTGGTTTTAATATGGGAAAACGTTTTTATTAAAACCAGACTATAACCAGTACAGTGCTCTCAACGATCCACAACGACGCTTCGCTCCACGTGCAAGACTCGACACCCTAGGTAATAAGGTTATGTTTATTGCCTGTTTGCTAGAACTGCTTAGAACCTTGCTCGTATTACGCTTAGATACACATGCTTTGATTACATGAGAACACCTATATGCCTACGCTTTTCTGTCATCGCCCTACCCGCGAACCATTCTTACGTATGCTACTTGTTACTATGAAGATCATGTCTGGACGAATCAACATGACACAAGCCCAGCTAGAGGCTCTTGTTCAAGCTCAAGTTGCTGCGGCAGTTGCAGCAGCTCAAGCAGGTAGTATATCCTGCAGTATAGGCACACACTAGGATCTTTAGATCCTACATTAACGCTCGTATTTAACTCTCGTCCTATTCGTACACATTAGGTCAACACGCGCAGCAGCCTGTCTGCACGTTCAAGAACTTCATGGACTGTCGTCCGAACTCTTTCAGCGGCACAGAAGGAGCAGTGGGACTCCTCCACTGGTTCGAGAAGCTAGAATCAGTATTCGAAATGTGCGAGTGCCCTGAGGCTCGCAAGGTCAAGTTTGCTACCGGTACTTTGGAAGGGATAGCATTGACTTGGTGGAACGCCCAAGTCCAGATCTTAGGGTTGGCAGCTGCTAACGCCACCCCATGGAACGATTTCAAGGAACTCATCAAGCGTGAGTATTGCACGCGGGAAGATATTCACAAGCTAGAAGACGAGCTGTATAACTTGAAAATGGTTGGATCGGAAATCGAGGCGTATACTAAACGGTCTAATGAGCTGGCCGTTCTGTGTCCAACTATGGTGGATCCTCCATACAAGCGCATCGAGTTGTATCTCAAGGGATTGGCGCCAGAAATTCAGAGCCACGTGACGTCGGCTAACCTCGAAAACATCCAAGAAATCCAGCGTCTTGCTCACCGTATCACCGATCAGGCAGTGGATCAGAATAGACTGCCCAAGCGTGTTAACGCTACTGCTAACGTCACCACCTCAGTTACTCCTGCTACGTCTGGTGACAGTAAAAGAAAATGGGATGGGGATTCCAGTAAAAGTTCAGCATCTGTTCAGCCACAATCTCAGCAGCAGAAGATTGACCACTATCAGAGCCCCAGTCAGCAATCCTCTGGTGGTCACAGACAGAGGAGATATCAGGGTAGTCAACCTAGGTGCCACAACTGCAACAGGCATCACCACGGCCCATGTAACAAGGGTCGTTGTCAAAGGTGTCTCAAAATGGGTCACGAGGCCAAAGACTGCAGGAGCCCTCGTCCTGCGAATCAGAACCAGCAGCCTCAGCAACCAGCTCCACAGAACCAGCAGCAACAGCAGCCACAGCGTGGAAACCGGGGGTGTTTCCAGTGTGGGGCTGAAGGTCACTTCAAACGCGATTGCCCTCAATTGAACCAGAATCGCAACAACAATAACCAGGGCAACGGGAACAACAACAACGGGGGAAACAACAACAACAACGGCAATGAAGCTCGTGGTCGTGCTTTTGTGCTAGGTCGAGGCGACGCAGTGAACGATCCCAACGTGGTTATGGGTAAGTTTCTCCTCGACAATATTTACGTTACTGTTTTATTTGATTCGGGTGCGGATACAAGCTATATGTCTGTGAAAATGTGTCAACTGCTAAAACGTGCACCAACACTTTTACCCACCAAACATGTAGTAGAGTTAGCTAACGGTAAAAGTCTAGAAGCCACGCACGTAGTTCAGGGTTGTAATCTTATCCTAGCTGGTCAAGCCTTCTCCATTGATCTCATTCCCATAGTTTTGGGTAGCTTCGACGTCGTGATTGGGATGGATTGGTTATCACAACACCAGGCAGAAATCTTATGCAGCGAAAAGGTTATTCGCATTCCACGATCTGGTCAGGAACCTCTAGAAGTTCAAGGCGACAAGAGTGGTGCTGTGGTTGGCATCATCTCTTTCTTGAAGGCTCAGAAATGCTTGCGTAAGGGTCACACAGCCATTCTGGCACTCGTTACAGACGCATCAGTAAAGGAAAAGAAATTGGATGATATTCCAATTGTACGTGATTACCCTCAGGTGTTTCCTGAAGACTTACCTGGTTTACCGCCTCATCGTCAGGTCGAATTTCAGATCGAGCTCGCTCCGGGAGCAGCACCCATAGCTCGCGCACCATATCGTCTAGCTCCATCAGAATTGGAGGAACTGTCAAAGCAACTACAAGAACTCTTGGAAAAGGGTTTCATTCGTCCAAGCTCTTCGCCTTGGGGAGCTCCAGTACTCTTCGTGAAGAAGAAAGACGGTACGTTCAGAATGTGCATCGACTACCGTGAACTCAACAAGGTGACGGTGAAGAACCGTTATCCTCTTCCGCGCATCGACGACTTATTCGACCAGTTGCAAGGGTCGTGTTACTATTCGAAGATAGACTTGAGGTCTGGGTATCATCAGCTGAGAGTCCGGGAGGAGGACGTCTCCAAGACAGCCTTCAGAACTCGTTACGGTCACTACGAGTTTCTTGTCATGCCGTTCGGGTTAACGAACGCGCCTGCTGTATTTATGGATCTTATGAACAGGGTGTGCAAACCCTACCTTGACAAGTTCGTCATTGTTTTCATCGACGACATTCTGATTTACTCCAAGAGTCAGGAGGAACACGAGCAGCATCTTCGCCTTATTTTGGAACTCCTTCGGAAGGAACAGTTGTACGCCAAGCTTTCTAAATGCGACTTCTGGCTTCGTGAAGTCCACTTCTTAGGCCATGTGGTGAACAAGGATGGGATCCACGTCGATCCATCCAAGGTAGATTCGATCAGAGACTGGCCTGCACCGCGTACACCAACAGAAATACGCCAATTCTTGGGTCTGGCAGGTTACTACCGACGGTTTATCAAGGATTTCTCGAAGATTGCTCAGCCGCTTACGCTACTGACACAGAAGGGTGTTACCTATCGCTGGGGAGAGCCCCAGGAGACTGCTTTTCAGCACCTAAAGGATAGACTTTGCAGTGCACCTATCCTCTCATTGCCAGAGGGCACAGATGACTTCGTGGTTTATTGTGATGCATCCATTCGGGGACTTGGATGTGTGTTAATGCAGCGCGACAAGGTTATCGCTTACGCCTCTCGTCAACTCAAGATTCATGAACGCAACTACACGACGCACGATTTAGAGCTGGGAGCTGTTGTTTTCGCGCTTAAGATATGGCGACACTACCTGTACGGTACCAGGTGCACGATTTACACCGATCACAGGAGTCTCGAGCATATCCTTAAGCAGAAGGATTTGAACATGCGTCAACGGCGATGGGTCGAATTACTAAACGATTATGAATGCGCTATCAAGTATCATCCAGGCAAAGCCAATGTGGTGGCTGATGCCCTTAGTCGAAAGGACACTTTACCGAAGCGCGTGCGAGCACTACAGCTTACGATTCAGTCTAGCCTTCCTGCTCAGGTACGAGCTGCTCAGATAGAAGCACTGAAGCCCGAAAACGTCAAGGCTGAAGCCTTACGCGGCTCACGGCAGCAAATGGAACAGAAGGCAGACGGCGCCTACTATGTAACGGGCCGGATTTGGGTCCCACTCTATGGCGGTCTACGCGAACTTGTGATGGATGAAGCACACAAGTCTCGCTATTCGGTACATCCAGGGTCGGATAAAATGTACCACGATATCAGCACTACCTATTGGTGGCCTAGTATGAAGGCCCACATTGCTACGTATGTTGGAAAATGCTTGACATGTGCAAGAGTCAAGGTCGAATATCAGAAACCAGCTGGTCTACTTCAGCAGCCTAAGATACCTCAGTGGAAATGGGAAGAAATTTCCATGGATTTCGTTACAGGCCTACCTAGATCCCAGCGTGGGAACGATACGATATGGGTCATAGTTGATCGACTCACTAAGTCTGCACACTTCCTGCCGATTAAGGAAACGGACAAGTTCTCCACACTTGCAGACGTCTATCTTAAAGAAGTTGTCTCGAGGCACGGGGTGCCCACGTCCATCATTTCGGATCGCGACGCACGATTCACGTCAGAACTTTGGCAAGCAATGCATAAATCCTTTGGCTCACGACTAGACATGAGCACAGCATACCACCCTCAGACGGATGGACAGTCTGAGCGTACGATTCAAACTCTTGAAGACATGCTTCGGGCATGCGTCATCGATTTCGGCAACGGCTGGGAAAAGCACCTCCCTTTGGTGGAGTTTTCTTACAATAACAGTTATCACACCAGCATTCAAGCCGCTCCATTCGAGGCATTGTACGGGCGTAAATGTCGGTCACCCCTCTGTTGGGCAGAGGTGGGGGATAGTCAGATCACGGGTCCAGAGATTGTAGTGGACGCCACAGAAAAGATTGCACAGATACGACAACGCATGGCGGCAGCGCGAGACCGTCAGAAAGCCTACGCGGATAAGCGTAGAAAGCCATTGGAATTCGAGGTCGGGGACCGGGTTTTATTGAAAGTCTCACCCTGGAAGGGTGTGGTTCGTTTTGGCAAACGGGGTAAACTGAATCCGCGGTATGTCGGACCATTCGAAATCATAGAAAAGATTGGCAAGGTAGCCTACAAGTTGAATTTACCAGCTGAACTCGGGGCAGTTCACAATGTCTTTCATGTATCGAACTTAAAGAAGTGCCTATCAGATGAAAACCTCATCATTCCTTTCAAGGAACTCACTATCGACGAGCGGTTGCAGTTCGTCGAGGAACCAGTAGAAATCACGGACCGGGATGTGAAGGTCCTCAAACACAAGAGAATCCCTCTTGTTCGAGTTCGTTGGAACTCCAAACGTGGCCCAGAGTACACCTGGGAACGCGAAGACAGGATGACAGAAAAGTACCCCCAGTTATTCGGGAACAAGGCAACCACTACTGAGGTTGAAGCTACTACTTCGGAATTTCGGGACGAAATTCCAGATCAACGGGGGGAGGATGTGACACCCCAGGAAAACCAGTGAACAGTACAGTTTACCTAGCTTCCTCAGTGAGTGCATACCAAATTTCGGGACGAAATTTCCAATTAGTTGGGGATAATGTGACAACTCGAACTTTAGGCTTGCTTTTATGTAACGTTTGTGCACGGCATGTGATTTTATAAACCCGAATGATTAATTGATTTCATGATGTATGTTATGATATTATGTGCTTTTTATGTGTGTATGTTATGTTTATTGTTGTTGAGCCCAAACCAAACACAAAACCCGATCCGCACAACACCATTCGAACCACACAAGGCTTTCGGGCCACTCTTTGTTCTCGGGTCCATTAGACAACCGAGCGGGCTCGGCCCACTCCCCACTCGCAACACACAAAACCAAGTTAGGGGTTTTGTTTTACCACTTTTGCAAATCACACACACACACAAACCCTAGAAGCTTTGCTCTCTATCTCTCTCTCGGCTGGATTAGGAACCGAAGGCACAAGGCCACCCGATCACCCTATTGTTCGGATCACATCTCGTTACTTGTAATCGGACGTGAGTGACCATTTACTTGCTACTTATATTCCTTGTGTATCTGCCGAGCAAACCAAGGTGAGTTCACACAGCCAAGGCATGGGATTCCCGGGTTGGGAATTGGGTTGGATATGTTGAATATGAAATGATTACTCGTACTTACGCATATACCAGACTATAGACCATCGTCCTCAGGTTAGTCAGGACACGTTACGTAAAGCCTACGTAACCCAGTATACTTGCCATATGTCTCCCGGGTCGGGAGGACACGTTACGTAAAGCCTACGTAACCCAATACCATCTACTGGCTTCCAGGTCGGAAGGCCACGCTGCGTAAAGCCTACGTAGCCCCCACGCGTACCACTGTCCTCGGGGAAGGGCACGTCACGTAAAGCCTACGTGACCCTGTACGTTTTCCTGTTCTCGGTAAAGAAGAACACATGGTCGGAAGTTAGTCTAGTAAGTACCGTTAATGAGAAGCCCTCATTAACTAGGATGAACATGGGAAGCCCCCACCTTTAGTACACACTAGTATGGGAAGCCCCCACTAGCTATGCTTATACACTACGTTATGAACTTACTTTCTGTGAACTCGCTCAACTAGTTGTTGATTATTTGCTGCATGCCTTGCAGGACCTTAGGTACATTACGGAGCTTGCACAGGGAGGAGCAGGTCGTTGTGGCAGATGGATCATGAACGTTATTCGAACTTATATTTATTTTGAGATTTCATACTATGCTTCCGCTACTTAAACGATGTTGGTTTTTTTGAAACATCAATCATGTCATGATGATTTACGTTATTTACTTTTATATTAAATGCTATGTTTGATATGATTGATGGCTTGATCCTGGTCACGTCACGCTCCCAAGCGGTGGTACTCCGCGTGCGGAATTTGGGGGTGTGACAACACCATCACCCCAATTTGTTGAAGGGGTGGTGGAAGATGCTAGTGATGATGAGCTTGAGGATGGCCAAACGGGTCAAAATAAAAATGATTTGAAAAAGAATAATGTTACTCCCGTTGTGGCCATCCCCGTCCCCAAGGCTAAGGAAAAGGGTGTGGAGGTTAATACCGCCCCTTATCCCGAAGCATTGAAGGGACCAACGAAAAAGGTTGTAAACAAAAGAGGTCCACAACAAGAAGAGTTGTTGGAAATTTTTAAACAAGTAAAAATCAATTTACCTCTTTTGGATGCAATTAAACAAGTACCGTCTTATGCTAAGTACTTGAAAGATTTGTGTACCCAAAAACGCACTCACAAATTTCCAAAAAAGTTAGATTTAACCGAAAACGTGAGTTCGATTCTTTCGGGTGCACTTCCACCTAAGCTTCAAGATCCGGGTGCGCCTATCATTTCAATTCAAGTGGGCGATTTTAAAATCAACCGGGCGCTTCTAGATCTTGGTGCTAGTGTAAGCATTCTACCGGGTAGTTTGTATGACCAATATGAGTTTGGTCCACTTCAATCGTCAAACACCACCGTGGTGTTAGTCGATTTGACACCTAAACTACCCCGTGGAATTGTTTCGGATGTGATAGTGAAAATCGAGGATTTTTACTATCCGGTGGACTTTCTTGTACTTGATTATGTGGCCAAGGACCCAACCAAACAACCTACGGTGATTTTGGGTCGACCGTTCTTAGCAACTGTAAATGCTCAAATTGATTGCAAAACGGGAACGGTTGACATGACATTTGGAAACCGGAGGTTGAGGTTGCATGTTTTTTCCGGACTTATGAGCCCTCCAGTTGATGATGGATGCTTTATGGCAGACATTGTTGACACGTGTATACC
This sequence comes from Helianthus annuus, assembly GCF_002127325.2. Lineage (NCBI taxonomy): Eukaryota > Viridiplantae > Streptophyta > Magnoliopsida > Asterales > Asteraceae > Helianthus > Helianthus annuus. The sequence continues at coordinate 43,443,536 of NC_035448.2, read as the reverse complement.
TCTTTGCGACACAGTCGTGTATGGGGAAAACACAATGGAGGATTGTTATATGTTTGACAGGTCACAGGTGGAGGTGGAACAAAGCATGGACGAGGAAGTGAGAAGTTTGGAGGTGCTTGCGGTTAGAGAAGGAAAACCGACATGGACGCACCAAGTTGAGAGCTTACCGGAGAGCATTGATACTAAATTGAAGCCGTCTTTAGTGGAGCCTCCGGAAGTGGAATTGAAAGCATTGCCAAAGCATCTCAAGTATGCTTACGTTGGAGAGGGCAATACTCTCCCGGTTATCATTGCATCAAATTTAACCGGAGAGCAAGAGAAAAAGTTGATGGAGGTGTTGGTCACCAATCGGGCGGCGATTGGATGGACCATTGCGGATTTGAAGGGTATTAGTCCCTCGGTGGTGATGCACAAAATCATCACGGAAGAGAATGTGACTCCCGTTAGAGATGCACAAAGACGGTTAAATCCGAACATGCGGGAGGTCGTGAAGAAAGAGGTGTTGAAATGGCTCGATGCGGGTATCATTTACCCGATCTCGGATAGCCAATGGGTGAGCCCAACACAAACGGTTCCCAAGAAAGCCGGCATACAAGTCGTCAAAAATGACGCAGGTGAAGAGGTAGCTACCCGGCCGGTAACCGGGTGGCGAATTTGTATTGATTATAGGAAGTTGAATACCGCAACTTCCAAAGATCATTTTCCTTTACCGTTTATTGATCAAATTGTTAGAAATTATCGGGGCAAAAATTTTATTGCTTCCTAGATGGTTATTCCGGTTATAACGAAATTGCCATCCATCCGGAAGATCAAGCAAAGACTACCTTTACATGTCCTTACGGTACCTTCGCATTTAGGCGGATGCCGTTTGGATTATTTAATGCTCCCGCCACCTTTCAAAGGTGCATGATGAGTATCTTCTCCGATATGGTGGGAAAGTCTTTGGAAATCTTCATGGATGATTTCTCAATTTTTGGATCATCGTTTGAGACTTGTTTGGACCAACTAGATAAAGTGTTAAAAAGATGTGTTGAAACTAGTTTGGTCCTAAGTTGGGAAAAGAGCCATTTTATGGTTCAAGAGGGAATTGTGTTAGGGCACGTGGTGTCAAGTCGTGGGATAGAGGTTGATCGTGCTAAGGTACAAGTCATATCTACTTTACCTTATCCCACGACCGTTAAAGGTGTTAGGTCATTTTTAGGTCATGCGGGGTTTTATCGGCGGTTTATTAAGGGTTTTAGTGATATAACGAAGCCTTTATGTAATTTGTTGTTAAAAGACCAACCGTTTGATTTTAACGAAAATTACCAAAATGCTTTTAACAATTTGAAAGAAAAGTTAGTGGAGGCCCCAATCTTGCAATCGCCAAATTGGTCTTTACCTTTTAAGATTATGTGCGATGCAAGTGATTATGCGGTGGGGGCCGTGCTGGGACAACGGGTTGACAAGAAACCCGTTGCCATATACTACGCAAGTAAGACTCTTTCGGATGCACAATTGAATTACACAACTACCGAAAAAGAGCTACTTGCGGTGGTATATGCATTGGATAAATTTCGGTCTTACATATGGGGTAGTAAAGTGATTATTTACTCTGATCACACTGCAGTTAGGTACCTCATGGAGAAGAAAGATGCGAAGCCGAGATTGATCCAATGGGTGTTGTTGCTCCAAGAGTTTGATTTGGAGATACGGGACAAGAAGGGTATTGAGAATGTGGTAGCGGACCATTTGTCTCGGTTGATGGTAGAAGATGATCCGAAAGCCTTCGAGATAAATGAGTCTTTCCCGGATGAGCACATAATGAAACTAGATAAATTTCCATGGTATGCTAACATTGTCAATTATCTTGTTACAGGTGATATGCCGGCGCATTGGGATAGACGAAAAAGGCAACACTTCATGTCACAAATCAAGTACTATCGGTTGGAAGAACCGCATTTGTGGAAAGAGTGTGCGGATCAAGTCATAAGGAGATGCATTGACGACGAAGAGATTCTGAGCGTGCTGCAACATCTACACTCGTTTGCATGCGGTGGTCACTTTAGTGGTCACAAAACGGGTCATAAAGTGTTGAATAGTGGACTTTATTGGCCTACTATTTTCAAAGACGCAAACGAGTTTGCCAGAAATTGCATAGAGTGTCAAAAGTTAGGGGGTATCTCAAAAAGGGATGAGATGCCCATGCAACCAATCCTTGTAGTCGATGTTTTCGACGTATGGGGTATTGATTTCATGGGCCCATTCCCCAATTCCTATGGCAATTTGTATATCTTGGTGGCCGTTGACTATGTGTCAAAATGGGTTGAAGCAATAGCCACCAAGACAAACGACCATTCCGTCGTATGTAACTTTGTCCAAACCAATATTTTCTCAAGGTTTGGGATTCCTCGTGTCATCATAAGTGATGGAGGATCTCATTTTAAAAATTTTCGGTTTGGCAAACTCTTAAAACGGTTTGGTGTTGACCATAGGATTGCTACCCCCTATCACCCGCAAACAAGCGGGCAAGTTAAGGTGTCAAATAGGCAAATCAAACAGATTTTGCAAAAGACCGTGAGGGCGGACCGTAAAGATTGGTCAATTAAATTGAACGATGCTTTATGGGCCTACCGAACGACACATAAAACACCCATAGGCACTACACCTTACCGGTTAGTCTACGGTAAAAATTGCCATTTACCGGTTGAATTGGTGCACAAATCGTTATGGGCCATTAAAGAGGTTAACGTGCAATATGATGATGCAGGTAAGGAACGGAAGCTCAAGTTGTGTGAATTGGAGGAGCTAAGGGAGACGGCATATGAATACGCATCTCAATACAAAGACGGAATGAAGAGAGCGCATGATGCCAAGTTGAGGAAGAAAGAATTTGAAGTGGGTCAAAAGGTGTGGCTCTACAATTCAAAGCTCAAATTCTTTCCCGGAAAGCTCCGAAGCAAATGGATGGGACCCTACGTTATCACCCGGGTCAGACAATTGGGTGATGTTACTATCGAGGACCCTAAGGACGGGGTACGGCAAACGGTAAATGGTCATCGGCTAAAACCGTTTCTCGAGGGTAACGAGAAAGTGGATGAAAACAAGGAATCGGTAAGCTTCGTAGCAAGTTTCCCGGTTTACGAGGTCGAATAAAAAGGACCGGTAACATTTGGTGTAAAGTTATGTATAACTATTTAATTGTTTGCGTATTTGGATGTGAATCGTTGTCGTTTCGTACTAACCTTTCTTGATTGTGTGAAGTTCGGGCACTCCAAACGGGTCATAAACATACAAGGTATGTTTTAGACTTGATTTGGTGCATTGAGGACAATACACGAATTTTTGGGGGGTGGTAGGGCCGTTAACGGTTATTTTGTTTAAAAATTTAACTTATAAAAATTCACAAAAACATTTTTAATAATTTTTAGGAATTTTTAATGTACATAGTCCCTTTATTAAAACTTCATATTTTTCCTCATATTAAAAAAAAAATAATAATAATAAACCTGTACCCGTCGGCGACGGGGTGGTGGCCGTCGGCGACGGGGTCTCTAATGACCCGTCGGGTGATTGTTCCCCGTATCCAGACAGTTAGGCCGTCGCACCCATTCCAACATTTACTTGCCCGTCGGCGACGGGGTGGGACCCGTCGGCGACGGGTTGCCAATTCGTCTCCGACGCAGGTCGGTTATAAGGGTTAAAAAAACGATTAAAAACCTTTTCTCACCCATCCAAACATTACTAAAACGTGATTTTAACCCTATAATCGACCTCCTTTCACCACAACCTCACAAATTCACTGCATCTTCTCTCTTCTAACATCCATATCTTCCTCATCTCACTTCACCTTCTTCATCTCCTACCTCAAAACCCTAGACCTTCAAGCTTTCATAACTTTCTCAATTCTCCACCAAATCCACTGATTTTTGGGTCCATCTTGGGTAATTTTTCAAGACGAACAAAACCCCCAACACGGTTTTCATCAATTCTTGCTATTGTGCGAGATTTCTGGGCGTGTTCTTTAGGGTTTTTGAAAGGGTGTTCATCAAGTTGCGTGTTTGCCATCTTTTCTTAGTTCTTCTTGTTTAACAACAACAAAGGTATGGATTCTTCTTAAATTTATGCTTGATTATCATATGTTAGTGTTTTTCTTCCGAAATTTTAAACTTTTTCGGTTTAAGAGTAGGTTGTTTAGACAATGTATGTTATGCTATCATGACTTTGAGTAAGATTAGTTGTTTTGGATGGAATTTGAGCATGTCATAACCTTAGTGAAGTGATTACACTGTTATGAACATGATTGAACATGAAGATGATGTTGACTTTTGTTGAAAATTATAAGAGATTGTATGACTAACAGAAAATTAACAAGTTTATGATAGAGTGACCGACTTTGGAAGTTTAAAGAGGCGATTTTACATTCACTTGTTAATTTAAACGTCAACATCATGCCTCATGTTCAAAGTTTGGGAGTTAATGAAGGTTGAATCTATATTGATGTTTGCTTGTTTGTGATTGTAGTCATGGCGGGAAGCAAGAGACAAAAGACTACAGGTCAAGCTTCATCATCCGGGGTTGGTTCTTCTTCCGGTTTAATACCGAAGATGTGGGAGCAACTAAGCTCCGTGGAGGAGAATGATGCAAGGTTATACCGACAAGATTGGGAGTGGGCAAAGTTCAGGGATAGCCAAAGTGCTAGAATTTGGGATGACGAGAAGAACAAACAGTTGTCGAGCTATCAAGATAGAAAGTTAGAAGCTAAGTTGTGGAAGTGGAAGATGGTGAATGGGGTGAACACGTCGGTTCCAACAAGAGTGATATGTGAACGGACCGTGAATGTAGAAGAATTCCGGAACATCGGGATTGTACAAATGTTTGAGCGTTTAGGATGGGAAAGCGTTCTTGATTGGTGCGAAGATAATACCTCCAGGATTTACTTATCGGAGGTATGTGAATGGTTGTCCACATTGAGGCTCGTAAACAAGAATGAATCCCCTTCACGGTGGAAGTTAGTGGGGAAGACTACTCGAGGGAGCATGACGATGTCTTTCGAGACCATGAATCGTATTGCTCGTTTTGACTCTTTGGGAGCACAAGCATACGACTACCCAACCATCGAGCAGTTTTTGGATAATCATTTGAACATCAATGACGGTGAGCAGTTGATAGATGTTATCTTGCCGACCCACCCAGGGGGTGACATGAAACGGAAGCATATGTCACTTGAGGGAAAGATTCTGCAGGGGATCTCGGTTGAGAACATATTGGCAAGGTTTGGGGATCGCGGGGGAGTGAGAGTAAGTGACTGTAGGGTGGTGCATGCTTTACTGTATGGGACCCCAACACTGTCGTGGAGACATATAGTGATGATGAACACATGGGCTACCAGGGAGTCGTCCCAGAGGCGGTTTATTCCGTATGCACGCCTCATTAGCGCCATGATTGTGCAGCAAAATTGTTTACCCTTGGAATCACTATGGGTCTCTAAGCCGGTGGAGGAATTTAACGTGGCTTACATGAAGAAAAATTGGAAGATAGAGGTCAAGTTCTCGGGAAATAAGTGTGTTGTGACCGATGAGTTGGGGAACAAGTATGAGGTCCGTACTTCTAGGGCACCACCCGTGCAGGAAGAAGACGTGGAAATGGGTGAAGAAGAGGAGGAAGCTGAACCCTCCGGTGCACAAAGGCCGAGGCAACGATATATGCGGCCACATAGGGAGATTAACGCAGAGGTGGCAGGTTTTGTGACCAGGAGGCGGGTGCCCTCCTATAAAAATTTTGATCGGGGGCAACAGGAGATATATGACAATGTCTCCGCATGTATCGGTGAAGGACGGGAATACAATCAAAGGAGAGAAGCTTGGCAGGGGTCTCACGGATCCGCAATGCAAGAATATTGGGCGGCTCAAGAAGCCCAACGTGAAAGAATGAACAAGTTTATTGAAGAACAAGAACTGTTCCAAGCCATGCAAAGATCACACATGGAACAGTTGGCAAAGATGCAGGAGGATGAGGCTGCCCGAAGACGGGCATGGGAAGAAGCGGAAGCGGCGCGTCGACAACAAGAAGAAGAATTGAACCGCCGCCGTTGGAGTGCCATGTACGTCTCTCAACAGATGGCGCTTAATAACACCAAAGTGTTGCATGATCAGGAGCGACACCATAGAGACTACCAAGCCGGCCTCCCCTACGCCGAGCACTCGGGGTGGACAAATTACTCCGATCTTCCCTATCCTCAAGGCCCATCCGACCCGACTCCGCATTGGCCCGAAGCGGTAGGGTTTAGCTTCATCCCAATCCCGTACCAACCACCGCCCCAAGGGGAGCAAAGCCCCTTAGATAACTATAGGGAGATGTTTGAGGCCCTCACTGGTTATCCATACCAACCCAACCCGCCAATGGATCCAAACGAGCGATATCAGCGGTAGAGGTATGGTATGTTTTATGTTGTTGTTGTTGTATAGTTTATTCCGTTATTTCTTTTCGTTTTTATTTAATTTATGTCTAGTTAAATGAACTTTGTGGGTGTGTTCCCTATATAACCCTCACGAGACCGACTCGTCCTCCCGAGCTATCGGGAGGTTTAAAGGGCTTGCGTGCATATGCTAAATGCCGTCGTGATTCCTACGAAAGTGAGTTAGCTTTATTGTTGTTGTAAAATATTTTCCACATAAAATCAAAAGTAAAATAATGTATGGCTTGGTAATAATTTCATAAAAGTGGTAGAACTAGGTAACTAACAAATTTTGATGGTTGTGAGAAGCATGCTTCTACACAAGGGTTAAGATTTGTAGATACATTATGTTCGTGAGACAACCGCTTCGTTGAAAAGATGAAGAGCACACGAGGAACTAGCGAAAAACCAGGTGCATACGTTTCTTTTTATCTTTGATTTTTAGTTAGCAAATAAGTGGATTGTAAATTGTATTCTATTTCCCGGGGTGTAATTTTGGGGAGGTTAGCCGTGTCACATCCCTTGTGCGTTTTTAAAACTCTAGTTCTTACACATTGAGGACAATATGTACCTCAAGTGTGGGGATGGGGGAGTAGTAAAAATTTTCGATTTTGACCCATTCATTTAAATACTACACATTGAGGACAATGTTTACCTCAAGTGTGGGGATGGGGGAAAATTTCAAAAATTTTTCAAAAATGTCTTGTTTTCAAAGCAATCTCAAAAGCACAAGTAACCAAGTCAACGAGGGATGTCACAACCCATTTGGTCTTTTGTCATGGTCAAGTTCAAATTAATAAGCATAACGGGTATTTAGCGGGTGGTTATTTGGGAATAATTCGCCCAAGGAGCTAGTAATGTATGCATATCACATATCATACCCTTATACGTGAGGTTTGAGCCACTTATATATCATAGATTCACATTTACATGTTTCTTTGTTTGAGTGGGCCGTTAGTCGCGTATTGTAGAACTTGCAATTTTTGATACGTTTGAGACTATAGACCAAATACAAGCACGAGAATGATTAAGGCATTAGGTAAACCTTTTTCTCTTTAAACCATTTTTCTATCTTTACCCGAACAAATTCCTTAGTCGCGCATTTTGAGCCTAAACCTTTCGTTTGACCACCCTATAGCCCATAAACCTTAAACCTTTTCGTTTTCAACCTGTGTGATGAAAATTCGATTATAGGAGCTTAAGTTTGTATAGTTGTTATGATTCGTAAAAAAAAAAAAATTGAAAAAGCTTTGAGAAAAACACAAAAAGAAGTGTTAGTAGTTATTGAATAAAAGGCTTAAGTTGTTGCCTTGTAGTGATGTTTATAGTACTTTTGTTAGAATAGTCTTTTGTAATAAAAATCGAATTTTTCATCACCATAGCCACTTTAAAATGTCCTATTCCCTACCCTTCGCCTAGCCCCGTTACAACCCTTCAAAGACCTTTTGACTTGTGCTTAGTATTTGTGTTCGATAGTGGAGAATGATTGAGTTGCAAGCCTATGCGGGTACGTGTTCTAATCGGTTTTGAGCGATTAATTGTTGAAATGCTAATACATCATATATGTTAGCGAAAATTTTAAGCCGAGTGGAGAGCACATTGTGAGGGATATGCATGAGTTGTTGGTTTTACGGGCGAGTTAATCTTGGATAACCATTAGTATATGTGATTATTCGCTTAACCGGTAAATATGTGAAATATGCAAAGAGTTTGAACTTTTGTATGACAATAGACCTTAACTTCTGTCTCGGGAATGGGATGTGCATTCGTTGTTCGACACACGTGAAAGTGAAAAACAGATTTGCTTGAGGGCAAGCAAAAGACAAGTGTGGGGATGTGATACGTGGTTGTAAACCGGTGCTTGTTATTGTTTAACTTAACGTTTTTACGTAAGTTCTAGTTTCGAATAGCCTACTTTTAATCAAGAATGTGTTTTGCAGGTTTGATGGAGTTTAAGGAGCTTTTCGGGAGCTTTACGGGTCACCGGGTCGAAAACCGGAGCACCGGGATGCGTTACGGATCAATCGGGAGTGCAAGGAGCGAAAAATGGAGAATTAGATTTTTAGGGGCCTTCGGCGACGGGGGTATACCCGTCCCGGACGGGTCCCAGAAAGTCCCGTAGGCCAGAATCACCCGTAAGCAGTCATTTAACCCGTCGGAGCAAGAAGCAAAATCCAAGGCCCGTCGCCGACGGGTTGAGGGCCGTCGGCGACGGCCTGTCAAAACCGGAAACGCGCAGCTTTTGGATTTGGGGGTTATGATCGATTATGATTGGTTCTTTGACATTAAAAACGGGGGTTACACGAGAAATTGAGTTTTTGAACTTCAACTTGGAGCCTAAATCACCTACCACTTGATCTCCAATCAATCCATCATCCTTTTACACATCCCGAATCAAGAACAAAATCACCAACCATCAAAAATCCCCAATTCACCATCCTAAACCCTAGTTCTCCATCCTTCACTCACACTCACCATTTTCACTCACAAACCCCAATCATCCATCAATTCTCCATTCAAGCAAGCTTCAAGATGAATCCTTTCGCGTTCCAACCATCCGGTGATCAAGCTTCTTCAACCATGAGCGGCTAATCATCTCGTTTTCACCCCGGTGTAGGTAGTTGTTAACGCTAGGGTTTTGAATTGTTCTTATTTCATCTTAGTGACAATTTGTATTTGGTTTTTGAAACTCTTGACAATAGTATTACATTTGTTACGAATTCGTGAATTGTCGAGCGATGTTAAAAGTTATGACTTCGCGAAACGGTGATATGTAATTGTACATTGTCATTGTTAGGATTTACTTGTGTTGATTACAAAGTGTCTTTTTGTCCGTTCTTCGGGGCGTTGATAGTTAGTAGCACCTAAGTCACGGTACACTAAATCCGCTAATCAAATGCAATTGAGTTGAAACTAGAACTTGTAGAAATCTTAGGTTAATAATTACCGAAACCGGGTGTGATTCCTTTTTATTAATATCGTTCTAGTAATCATTTTTCTTGCAATCGTTAATTAGTAGTTGTTAATCATTTGCATCAATTCAATTAGTTAAAAATCATATCTCTCCATTAAACAAAAATACAAAAACACTTTAGCAAGCTTCATAATTGTGACAATTGTTTATAATTCATTCGAATCCATACACGAACCACATACTCTTCGTGGATCGACCCCTTACTACCACTAACACATTGTTAAGGGTAATTTGGGCTTATAAATATTATCTTTGACCGGAGCGCGACACTCCGATCAGTGTCACGCGACATAAAGAAGGGCAGAGGGGCTTTTTTTGTCCTTTCATATTCTTTTTTTAAACGCGTGTCACATCACCATTCCATTTTTTGGCGTTTAACAAATACGCGGCGTTTTTATTGTTTTTAGATCAGGATCATAGTAAATATTTTGGCATTTTAACTAAGTATGGTTTTGATTGTTGTGCCAAGTAGGATGCAGGCCTATAATGTAAAAAACATCAGTAATTTTCCTTGATGTTTATTTTTTTTTCTATCTAAGTGTTGTGCCATGTAGGATGCAGGTTTATAATGTGACAGGCAATTATGACGTTTTGAAAAGATAGATAAATTCAATTTTCCATGTAGTGGCTTTTAATATAATAAATGTTTGGCAATAATGTTACCGTCTCTTCATTTTACTGTTTTGCAATTATTGTTTCGTTCAATTTCATCTGTCAATTAGTGTTGCTTTTTCCAGTAATACTTTGTTTGGCGTTTTATATAGCAACAACGTGCTTTGCTAGCATTCGTTCTCACAGTTTTCACACTATCAGGCGTTTTGCTGTTTGTAGTTTTTGGCTTTTTATACTCAATTTTTTTTTATTAGTAGAGAATTAGATAATAAACAACAGAGAATTAGCTAACAAACAATATAAAATGAAAAAAAAATTAAAAATTATAATCTAATTTCTCATCCAAATCTTCACTGTCATCAGCCTCTTCTACTTTAACCTTTTTGGCGTTTTGAAACTGTTTTGAATACCTTATGTAGATCTTTATTTTCCTACATAACGCCCGTCTTAAGAAGATGCTTATTTTTGTGGCATCCTTTATTGTGGTTTGATATATACTTGTTTGGTGACATGTTGAAGATCAACGCCTGCTCGAATGTATTGATCCCTTCATGCCATTAATATATCCATCAAGAACAAAGTGACATGATGACATATCAGTGTCATCAGTCTCTTTTTCATGAATATTTGTTCATCTCATTCAGCAAAAGCTTATAGAGATACCCACCTCAGAGAAGAATCCATTCAGTGAAACTTCTTTCAGAACAATACTCAATATAGAAGAAACGAGGTTCCACATTTGTGGCTTTTTAACTATTTTTTTGGCGTTTTAAAGTGAATGGTTTCTAGGAAACATGGCGTTGTTTTTGGTGTGTGATCAGTTGATTGTGCAGAGACGTCTCTCTTATAGGATGTTTTTTGCGCGTAGTTTAGGCGGGATTTTATTTATAATAAATGATATTAATAAAGTAGCTGTCTTTTCCGTTACTTGATGGATGGGTTTAGGAATGTGATTTATATGTGTTTAATGTCTAATCTTATGCATATTTGGTTGTTTATATGTGTGGAATTGGATAACTATGAGAAAATGATGTTTTGTAGGCTAAATACGAAGATTGGATGAGTTTTGGGCAATGTTAATGGATTGAAAATGAAGATATTAGAAGATGGCATGATAGAGGGTTGAATTACGAAGACGTGGGCGAAAACGGTGCGTAAAACAGAGCTAAAACGAAGAAGTTATGAAGAAAACAATTTTGGAAGAATTTGTAACATTCCAATTTTTATCATATAAGAATTATAGGGTTATTTAAATTTATTAACCATTAGTGACTAGTTTTATTTTTTTTCCCAAAATAGTTTTAAAAACTATTTTATATGGTTGGTTGAAATATTATAATTAATTGGCCTGTATATGGGTGACCTTTCTAAATAAAATAAAAAAGTATATAAACTTATATTATTAGACGGGTAGATTATGGGTAAGTTGAAAATTTGAAATTTGAAGTATTTAGACGAACCTATGAACCGTTTAAATAATTATGAAAATACATTATATTTGAACCTACTCTGTTTTTAATGAAACTTGGTTCAAAATGTAGATACAAATATTCTCGTGCTAATGACATATTCATTATCTTATAAAACGTTATATTTTAGAAGTTTTAAGCGTCAAATAAATGAAGCAGTTGAATTAATTATAAAATACAAAATAAAATAATAAAATAATAATATCAAAACCTAATAACAAATAAGTGCATGTGTGTGAAGTGTATATGAATTCGTATGAATTCACATGATACGTGTCCTCCACTACGAATAAAACAATAAAATAATAAATTAATTTAAATCTTACAATTGAAGTTATGTTACGTGTAACTCTTGAGATGAGAAAGAATCTCATGCAAACATGTCCAACAAAATATAACTTCAGTATAAATTGAAGCATGCTATTCAACTTTCAAGTGTTCACTTCGGCTTTCCAATTCTGTCTCTCTCTCTCTCTCCATTCTATGTCTCTCTAAAATTCTGTTTTATTTTTTTTTCACCTAAATAATAATAAAGCTCTGCTTTGTTTTAAGTGTTTTAACTCCCGATCACCGCTACCCTTTTCCGATTGATCTGAACCCCATAACGCATGTCAAGGCTCTGCCCGACTAAGTTCGTTTGGGTTCTGTCTCGTGACATAGGGACAAGGTTGAATTAGGTGTACTATACTTACCACGAGTGCATTATATATTTTTAAATAGCCCAGAAGTTATACCCAAGATTTATACCAGGAGGCTTTCTAGTTGAACCCTAAAGTTACAAAGTGGGTCCATTCTCTTTTCTCACCATTTTATTCCTTTTTTGTGATATAATTATATATCCCAAATTGATCCATTAGTGAAAGCCCGGATCCCCAAAACCCTAACCCATATCAAAAATCAAGAAAATCATATTTTTTACTTTCTCGCGGGCCGCGTAAAGCACAAGAGGGCCCTTAGCCGCCTTTATGGCCCTCGCGGGCCGCGTAAATGTTATGCATGGGTTTACGCGGGCCACGTAAAACCCATATTTTTGCTATAAATAGCCTGGACATCGAGGTTTCATTCTGTGTCGAAAACAATTCTCAAAAACGAAAGTATACTGCATAAAATTATAATTTTCATTAGGGAGGCGCTGCTACGATACTGGGTATTAACTCAATCGCTGCTACGATTCAATATCTGATCGATTGAAACTGTCCGATGAATGTTTAAGTGCTGCTCAAACCCGGGTTATACTTTGTCATTCGTCGTGATTCCGACAGGATGGTGTCGCCCGAACTCGGGCTATACTCTGTCATTCGTTGCGAATCCGCTGGATGTTTAAGTATCGCACTTTGTCATTCTATGTGAGGTTTTAATCTCGTGAGCTTATCGTAAAAGTTGTATTCAGTTACTTACCTAGTTTCGTGGGCATTATTGTTTAAATTAGGCTAAACTCTACCCCATACACTTACAATCAAAGTAGATGCTAATTCTCAGAAGAATTTGAATCAGGAAGCTTGTTAAATCAATACGCATGCTTATAAAGTGAGTCATTCTCTTTTTATCAACTGTTTTACAATACCTCAAATTATTTTCAAAATGTTATAATTACAGGGATTAAGTCGTGGTTATCTTGAATTAGTGGCTAGTGGGGTATTGTGCACATTACTAATTTTCTCACGGTTAGGCTAATGAATCCTAACAGTGATAATCGTCACTACTTGGGGAAGGACCCAATAGTGGCATGACCATCGTCACCAGGAGGTGACACCGGCGCCAGATAAAAATAAGATAAATGCCATTGTAATCGCTCTTATGCTGTAATTTATAACTAATGGTCATTTTATAAAAACGAATGAACTCACTCAGTATTTCCTACTGACAAAACCTTTTTAAAACACGTTTCAGGTAATTACAGTAGATTGGAGTAAGAATTGGATACGACACCAACAAGACATACAGAAGTGGCTACCTTTGTAAAACATGGGTTTATCCCCATCTATTTAAATAAATAAAAATCCGATGTTTTCTAAACTCTGATATTTTTCCTAACTCACAGTCCTGATGAAATTTCCGCTGCACTACTTTTCAAAATAACCACCGGTACCACTTGGTTGTTCGCGGCGCCCGATTCCATCCAAGGTGGGGTCGGGGGTCGTGACAGAATCTACCGACCGTAAGCTACGGTTCACCAACCGTAGGTTATGGTTGGGTGCAGATGTGAAACAGAGTTCCAGAACCGTAGCTTACGGTTCACTAACCGTAGCTTACGGTTAGTGTTACAGAAAAACACGAATTTGAAGGTTTTAAAGGTATATTAGGGTTTTGTAAAGAAGGCATTCATTATCTCATCATCTAACTTCAACCTAAGGCATCCAAGAGCAAGGGGATTCGAGTTTTTTCGCATCCAATCCATCATTCCTTCCACCGAATCATCAATCATAATCATGATCTCATCCGTTTATCAAAACTTTTGGTGATTTCACTTGTGAGATGAGCGGCTAAACTTCTTTGGTTTCCTCTGGATGGAGGGCTTTTGTAAGTTAACTAATTTTTATGTGTTTGGTGACCATCGTTTAACTCAGTGATCTAAGCATTCGATGCTTTTCACTTATGATTTAGTTAATTAATTGTAATCGATTGCATTTGCTTAACCTTATTCTTTGATCATTCAATTTCCGAGATTTATTGTGATATATTTGTTATGGGATTAGGGTTGGTAATTGTGATTGGTAACCACTAGATAACCTCCCGTTATGTATTGACTGGAGTACTTAGTCTTTGGTTATCACAATTAGTTGATTAGGTTAGTCCACTTATGTCTATGTAAGTGTTCGATTAAACACATAATTGAAGTTAACTGCAAAACCTGAATTCCGGAGGAACCATTCCTTCTCTTATTGAATACAATCTTATTTCTTTTTCGTATTAACAATCAATCAATCAAAATCAAATTGATAGTTTATTGTTTTCGTAGTTGTTAATCAATCCTCCCTTGGTTCGATACCCTGCTTATTTTATACTAAAGTTTAAATAGGTTTTTGCATGTCCATAACGACAGACATCAACTGTGTGTATTTTTACTGTTTTTGTTCAGCTTTTTATGAGTTGTTATGGTCATAGACGTTCCGTCTTCCAAGTTTGGCGTTTTTTAATGGCTTTAAGTAGTTTTTGGCCTTTTTTTTATTTTTAGCTTTTAATAATACTTCTCCAAAATACTTTTGGCGTTTTACTGCATTATGGCGTTTCACAATCATTATGACTGTTTGGCGTTTTATTAATATAATGTATTTTTTTATTCTTAGTTGAAAAATACATAACAAACAACAGAAAAAGAAATCTAAAAAAATAAAAATAGAAACAATACATCTTCCAAATTTTTACTGTCATCAGTCTCTTTCTTCTTTGGAACATGTTCACTGGCGGTTTGGCTTTGTCATGCTTATATTTTTGTGGCCGTTTGGAAAGACAAAATGACGTGAGTTTTTTGTTTGAATATGTATCTTCAAACCACTCATCAGTGTCATTCGTCTCTTCATGCCATTATAATATTCATCAATAACAAAACACAAAAGATGACTTAAGTCTGACACCAGCATCTTTTTGTTTATGATTTGTCCATCTCATGCAGCAAAATGTTATTTGAGTCACAGCACCTCAGGGAAGAATGCATTCTCTGAAACTTCGCGTAGAACAATATTGAATATACAAGAAACGAATTCTTTACCTTTTTTGGCGTTTTACTGAGGAAATAGTGTATCTGAAAGAAACATCGATTTTTTGGAATCTTTGATGTTTGAGTGTTTTGGTGTTTTCTAAGATGATTGGTATATAGTAAAATATAGCGTTTTTGAGTAGGTGTGTTTGATGTTTTGGCGATTTTGGCGTTTGTAAGATGAATGGTATATAGTAGAAAATATGGCGTTTCAGGTTCGGGGGGTGTGTTTTTATGTCTGATATGTTTTGTTTATATAGGGATGTGTTTTGGCCCGTATTGGCGTTTTATTCATTAGTTTGACGTTTTGGTATAGAAGTGTAAAGATCCTTTTACCCTTAATGAAGCGCGTCCACTTAATAGAATTCGTGTTATTTACGAAAACGCCACCGCGCCAATCTAGTTCATAGATTGTTTTGATCGGACGATCCATAAGCGTTCTCACCGTTCTCACACTTTCCACCGTTTTCTCTAAATCCTGACCCTATATATATATATATATATATATATATATATATATATATATATATATATATATATATATATATATATATATATATATATATATATATATATATATGGCGAGAGTTGGCTACAAAGTCAATTTTTCCTACAAAGTGTAAAAAGTCATAAAACACCATAATGTCAACCATAAAACACACTCAAAAACTGCAAATTACAAAGTAAAGATTACTAAAACGTCATATTTGTGGGTTTTGTGTTGTGTTTTGGATGATAAGGCTTTGATTGTCGAATGACTAACATTAGTGGGTTTTGTGTTGATTATCATATTGTGTATTATATTCATCGTTCTACGATGGTGTGTTTGAAGTTTTTATGGACTGTTAGGGTTTGGATATTGTGTTTTAGTGATCTTCACTCTGTTATTTGTGAGTTTTGAGTGTGTTTTACGGTTGAAATTATGGTATTTTATGACTTTGTACACTTTGTAAGAAAAATGGACTTTGTAGCCGAATTCCACCCTTTATATATATATATATATATAGGAGAAGGATCCGTTAGGAACCACCTTTTGCGAGAACCGCGAGAACCAATGTGAACACAACCAAAAATACCTAAAAATAGCTAAAAACACACAAAAAGAATTTTTTTTGGCTACTAAAAGTAGCGATTTATAAGTAAAAAATATTAAAAAAAATTGTGTGTTTTTTCGATTTTTTTAGGTTTTTTTGGGGGTTTAATTTTTAGCATTTAGCTTGGGGGGGGGGGGGGTGGGGGGGTTTAGGTTTTTGGGGTGGCGGGTGGGGGGTGGTTAGGTTTTTTTGTTGTGTCCACATTGGTTCTCGCGGTTCTCACAATAAAGGTGGTTCTTATATGAACCTTACCCTATATATAGGGGCAGGATTTAGGGAAAATGCCTAAAAGTGTGAAAACCGTGAGAACGCCGCTCATCCGTTGGATCAAAACAATCTATGGATTAGAATAGCGCGGTGGCGTTTTCGTAAATAACATCAACTTTATTACTTGGACGTGCTTCATTAAGGGTAAAAGGGTCTTTTTACTGCCCTCTAAAACAAAACGTCAAACTAATGAGCAAAACGTCAGTCAAAATTCCCGCCTTAACCTACAAGCCATACACATCAGTCACTTTCAGATGAAATGCCATATTTATCTAAAACGCCATTAACACAAAACGCCAAAACTTAATCATGAAACGCATTGCGGATTTAACAGATAAAGGTGAACAAACAGTAACTGAAAGTTTATGAAATGCCAAGATATTTACTTTTATAAGATATAAGGGATTAATTTAATTGGACAGATCTATAAAAACACCAAAAAATGTAATGTTGGAATTATTAAAGGTATATAATGAATTTGAGAACGCCATGGACGTCAAGATGTTTACTTTTATAAGACAAAAAGGATTAATTTCAACTGGCCAGATCTACAAAAAAAACAAGAACATGCCAAAAAATGCAATGTTTGAATTATTAATAGATTATAATGAATTCGGGAACACCATAAACGCCAAGATATTTACTTTGTAACACAAAAAAAATTAATTCATCTCGGCAGATCTAAAAAAACCAATAAAACGCAAGGGAGTTTTTGTTTTTAACTACACGCCAAAAAAAATCCAACATGCCACAAATGACAACGGTGTGTGAGAGATGCATTGGAAAAGAAAATAAAAGGACAAAAAGCCCATCCGCCTTGATTATATCGCGCGCCACGTGTTCGACCAGGATCCATTCTCACCGTTTTCACACTTCCAACCGTTTTCTCCTGATCCTGTTTCTATATATATATATATATAAACAATTATAACGGATAATCAAACTACCAACGTGTCTAAACCAAACAAGATTTCAAATAAACAAAAAAGGTTGATGATGAGAAACTTGTACATGATCAAACAACAAGACCTAAGTATCTTAACGTATTAGGGTACTTGTAGGTCAGGTATAATTCAAGGAAAGAAGTAATTGCTAGATTGCACGAGACGCAAAATGTGAGTTCATATCCCCACTTTTAAATATATTTTGTTTCCAAAATTAAGGGGAGCTACATGTTACAAAATGGTATGAAAGCTAGGGAATGAAATCACCATAGATCATGTGCACATAAGTAGAAAAACAAAAGAGTAGCCATTAATCACACATACAGACCGATGAACAAAAGGTGATCTATAGAGTTTTGGTGAGTTCCACTCCTGGTCCGTGAGACCCTGTTGGAGTGTTTTTGTTGTCCCAATAGTCATGGTACACTATGGATTTAGTGCGCAGAATGACAACCATCGTCTAGGTTTGGTTGCTTATTTATTTATGTCGGCACTAATATTAATGTCCTTGCAAATAATTGATGATCAACGAATTTCAAAGACACTTTGCATACCGGTTTTCAATACAAGTCTTAACAAATGTTTTCAAGATTCATTTGCTACAAAAACCAAATGCATGAATTCACCAACATTATTGTTGACTTTTTAAACTTAACATGTATTTCAGGAAAGTAAACATATCATGACGGAAAGCCAAGAAAACAAGGAATGCAAGAGAACGATGGCACTTTTGAAGGATTTGACTTTTATATACTGCACTCGCGTGGGAGAAGTCAAAACCTTTATTTATTTACAAGAAGAAAAACTGTATTTTGTTTAAGTTGTGTTGTAAACTTGAAATGCTTTTGGGGATGTTGCGAACAAGTTCTTAAATGTTGTATTTTAAACTTCAAACAATATATCAAATGGCATCGTTGTTTATTTTATTCATGCCGATTGTTTACACTATCGAATGCTATGAAAACCTTTCATTGTCACACGCATGCGCTTCCGCTACGAGCAGGGTGTGACATTTTATAAATATAACAATTTCCAAAAATTATATGATTTAAAACAAATTTCTGAAATTTTAAACAAAAATCAAAACTTTGAATATTTAAAATGATACGGGTCGTGTGGACCCTAAACGCGGCGTATCAAATCAAAAGCTGAAGAAAAAAAATGAATTTTATGAGTCAATACGATGCGTATAGGCCCATATGCATCGTATCAACTCAAAAATGTTGAAAAAAAAACCCCTTGAAACTGAAAGTTTCACCCCAAATATCTACGCAAAATCCACTAATCTACGGTATCAAATACTTGACAAAATACGTACTATTGAAAAGGGAATGAAATAACATACCGTATGCGTGTGTAATCTTGATTCAATCGTATAAAAATCCGTATATATCACACCATATCTATGTGTAAAGTGTGTGTATTATTTGGGTCGTATTGTGATGTTTACCCCTTGTTGATCAGGGGGTTAATGAGTTTCCATTATATTACGTATCGTATAGATCTATACGATGCGTATTAACCGTTTATATGACCAATTTTGGCCTATACGGTCCGTATATGGCTAAAATAAAAAAGTTTAGATTTTAGGTTTTGCCGTTTCGATGCGTATACATGTCGTATTTTGTCATTACGTGTCATTTTATGAAGTATACACTCTATAGGTGTCGTTACATGTACTGTCATATTCTATGATTACGTGTAAGTTTTGAATCCACTTGTGCTCTAACGTGTCGTGTTGTATGTATACGCGTCGTAACGTATCATTACTTTCCGTATTTTGTCGTTAAATGTCGTATATTGTCACTTGTGCCGTATTAGGGCATATGTTGTTCATGTTAGGGTGTGTCGGTGACGTTCGGTATTGTGAAGTTTATTGGCTGTAAGTGTCGTAATAGTGTGTTGATTGGCTATGCGTGTCGTGTTATTGCGTATTATGGTGTGGTATGTCGTATTATGTCTCTACTTGGCGTATTGTTCCATATTAGGGCGTATCATGTATGTATGGTGTCGTATTTTGGCATATATTGTCAAATATTTAACGTATTGTATCCACTAAACAAAAAAAAACACTTGAAATACATTATACATTACAAAATACTTTTAAATTACAACTTACTCTATATAATTCATTGTCTTGTCTAGCAACATGTTCTCTCCTTTGTTGTTGGATCTTCGATGTTGGACACCCGCAAGTGTTTTCTTATACGACATGAGGTTTTTTGTCGCTCATAAATAGGTTTAACACCACCTTGATCTTTGACATTTTGCTTTTCTTCACTTACGGGGGTTCGGAACGCATTTTCTGTTTCACATTTTCGAATTCTTTTTCTAGATCATCTTCATCATCAATTCTTTCTTGATGGATTCAGGTTAAGTTTTCTCTAGAAGATGTTTATATTATTGAGCCTAATAATGCATTCTGTAAACAAAAAATAATGATTACGCAGGCATATTAAAGTAAAATAATAAATTTTGAAATAAACTTATATATACCTATATTTTTAAATTTATCCAGACGATAGACACATAACAACCCGCAACCTGTGAACAGCTGACAACGACATGTTGATCCAAATGACTGCAAGGTGGATAGTCTCCGTTTTAGCTCGTTTTCTAGTAGGTTAAGAGCATAGATGGAACTTTACAAAGTAGGTTGCGAAACAAAGTAATCTCAAGGTGTCAATGATGCCAGGGCAACATGGTTGAGGTGGGAGGGATTACATCTTCGGATGGTTCCCGCCCGGGTGAGGTCCCGGGGTCGAGCCCTGGACCGTCAAATAGTCCCGTGGGGAGACGGTTGAAAATCCATCACAGGTGTGTGTCGAACCCGGGTCTCTTAGGAGTTCCGGTGTGGGTGTTACCGCTCCATCAAGCTAGCAAAAAAAAATCTCAAGGTGGTCGTTCATTCGCTTAGTACCACTTTCTTCCAAAAATTTCTTTATTTGTGTCACACCCCGACCCGCAGCGGAATAGGTGATCGGGGCATGATTTGGTTGATCCAAAGCTTATGACTTGCTATTACGTGTTTTAAATAATCATTAATCAATGTTGAATGTTTAATATAGGAAAATAGGGAGAGGATTATGAGAAAACTACATCTAAATGAGAAAACCAGAAAACTAACTAAAAAAGTTAAAAAACATACCAATTTTTTTTTACAATTTTTTATAAAAAATCGCTATTTTTAATGTATGGAAAAAAATTTTCAAAAAAAAAAACTTGTACTGCACATGTGCATTATATCCGTATTAGTGCACATGTGCAATACAACAAATTTTTTTTTTTTGAAAATTTTTTTCCATACATAAAAAATAGCGATTTTTTTATAAAAAATTGTAAAAAAACAATTAGTATGTTTTTTAGGCTTTTTTAGCTAGTGTTTTGGTTTTCTCATTTAAATTAGTTTTCTCATGATCCATCCCCTAGGAAAATAATCCAAATAAATAATTACATATATAAGACATTGTTCAAAACAAATAAACATTAATCTGTTTCTTGTTATCTAAGGCACATCCTATGTCCAATCTTCTCTTCAAGCCTGTTCACATGTATCATGTGTAAAAATAGGTTTTGGGTCAACAAAGGTTGGTAAGTGAACCTTATTGTTATTAGAAAAACAATATGTTTAAATTTGGTTTATTGAGAAAACGTGCGTTAAACAATGTAAGTAAATATGTTGTATGTCATATATCAAACCTCATAAAACAATCTCATACAATTAACCAGTCAACTATAATGATTCAAATGAATGTATGCATTTGCACGGTATTATGGTGTGCTGCAAGGTCTAAGCTTAATCAAACGGAGCTGACCTCGTATGGTTGGCAATGTCACGTTCCGCTCAGAGGTAATGGGGAATAGACGACACTATGATGATGTGATGTCCAACGTGAATGGAATGCGCCAAATGATAAACAAACAAACAAACAACACATAACACATATACTTCACATGATGGTAATTGCACGTAATTGAAGTTTGTAAAATGTAATAAAGATTCACGACACATGATACACACCAAACGTGAAATAAAAAATGGAGTTGTAACACATATACTTCACATGATGGTTGCGTAAAAGGATTCCTTGAAGAAAACGCACGAGGAAAAATAGGGAATTCTGAAAGAACGAAAGTTATTACCCTAAATGTTAAAATACCACATAACGATCTAGTTAATATTTATAGGTTAAATATAATTCCTAATATTTAAGGTTTACAAATTAATTAGTTAAATATTATAATTTATCTTATTACTAACATTTAATGTTATACAAGAATTATACTAAATTATTAAGTATTAAGGTTATTACAGAATTTAAGGGTTTTATAAAAGAAAAGAGTTAAAAAATAAAAATTGTTGACTATGGGTATGTTTGGCAAAAGTAGCTGGTGGCTGGAAGCTGGTAGCTGTAGCTTTTTAGTTATATTTAGTGTTTGACAGATTAGTTGGAGCTTTTAATAAAATGTATAAAATGACCAAAATTGATATAACAAAAAATTTAAAAAGTTTGTACATTAAAAAGTTTATTATCTTTAGAGGTTAAAATAGTCATTTTTTCCCTAAAAGTTTGTAGCTTCTTCTAAACGCTACTAGTAGAAGCGTTTGTCACACCCCCAAAATCCACCCGCGGAAAACACCCGCTTCGAGGGCGTGACTGACCAGGAACCAGCCACCAATTATACTAAGCATTGGTTAATATTAAAGTAATACTTACTAACCCTAAGATCAGCAAATATCAAGTTCAGAGTTTAAGGTTTTAAGTTTAAAACAGTAACAAGTAGCGGAAGCATAATTAAATAGTTTTAAACAGTGTTCATAAGGTAAGCATAATAAAGGCCCAACACACGAGCAGACGACCACTACACATCCCAAGCAGCTGCTCCAGTCACTGGCCACCTGCAAAGCATGCAGTAAAAAGGGGTCAACAATAATGCTGAGTGAGTTCACTAGTTGTCCAGTTTGAATTACCAACAACTTGTTTCACCAGTTAATATATCCGTTTATACATGCCATGGGGAGCTACCCCAAAAGTTAGCGACTAAACTGTTTTTCCAATACCGAACACTAGGTAACCGTTTGCGTTTCCGCAGGATGCCCCGATGTCAATGTCCTATCATCATTGACGGATGCCTGAGTACATTAGTTCACGACCGATCCCATACCATGGCACGGTGTGAGGCTGGTAAAACCTAAATAGCGCTATCAACTAATAACCCGTTCGCCTGGCACCGGCGACTAATCGGTATTATGTAGTAGGGACTTGAGTGATAGAGTTGCGTTTAGTGCCGTTGATTGCATTCCGTATAAACAGTAATTAACTAAAAAGGTTTCCCAATACAAGGGAAGATAAAGTAAGTTTGTTCCCAATAACTAGGGAAGGAATGTAGACGGTATCCCCCTTACAAGGGGATAGGGTTGTTTTAGTCTCGTGTCCCAATCCACCGGGACGCATGCTTTTAAGTTGTGAACTCACCTTGGGTTGCTCGGTAAGATACGTTACTTGGTTAAGTATGTTGGTCACCACGTCCTAACATGGTTACCAAATATGGGTCAAGTCGGGTACAAGTAAACACGTATACATACAGTAACATGTAGACATACAAACAGTTAACAAGCAGAAATACAAACAGTAACGTATATACATGCAGTAGCAGATCAAAATGAAGTCCAGTCAATAGGAGGCCCAACAGTTGAAGCCCAAAACAACAAGACAAACAGTCAAGGCCCAATAACATAAAACAGCCCAGTCGAAACTAAGGTGGTTGCGACTCGCAACCGAGGTTGCGACTCGTAACTGCGGTCTCGGTCCGTCACGTTTTGGTTACGACTCGTAACCGGAGATTGCGACTTAGCAGGTGTGGTTGCGACTCGCAACTAGGTTTGATGCGTGCTGATTGCGACTCGCAACTGGGAGGTCTCGACTGGTCATGCGTGGTTTCGAGTAGCAACCAAAGGTTGCGACTCGCAACCGTGATAACGTGCCTAGCAATCCCTTCTAGAACCTGCAGTGTACGACCCAATGGAATTGCTATTTCATGAAATCAGTGTTCTAAGCCACTAAACATGTCTGTTGGTCGGTTTGTGCACAAATTTGGATCAAAATCAGCATATTTGAAAATATTTTGTAACATTCAAACTGTTCTTCATTTTATCAACATATTCAAGAAATATCTCATAAGCAACAATCCTATTTTCAGCAACTGTAATCATCATCAGTAACATCACCATTTAAATCCAAAAACTATGCCTAAAAACATCTAACCGGACCCTCATTAATAACCGGACAACAACAATCCGAAACATGCAATCAATAACACCTATTATGGACTTCTAACCAAAATCATAACAAATCGGATATCATACATTTCATGATCATTCACCCTAAATCATCTAAGCAAGCTTTTTAATCATCAACCATCATGCGAAAGGATCATTTAACCAACCATTTATATCATATATCATCATCACACATTCTAACACAAAGCAAAAATCATGGTAAACACATAAGACACACTAACCGGATGATGATGTGGTTGGTCCGAGAGCTAGGATTCGAGAGTTTCTTGATGTTGGTTGGCCCGAGAGCTTGGTTCCGAGTAGGAAGAAGGTGATGGTGGATGTTGGTGTTAGTAAGGGTTTTAGGGTTTAGTGTGAGAGATGAGAGTGTGAGAGGAGAGTGTAAAATGGTTTAGGGAGGGGTGGGTTGGTTTATATAATGTTCCGAGTTGGGCTAGGGGGATTCCGGATTGGGTTTCTCGGTCACAAGGCCCAAACCGGCCCATTGCTACTGTTCACTCGAGACCGTGGTCTCGAGTCGGGTTCTCGGGTTTGGTTGTGGCTTCGGGTTCCGGTTCATCTCACATACACACCCACTCTCTTATATCTATATATATATATATACATACGTATAACACACTAGCACAAAGATCACATAGAACATCAAAACAATACACAACTTTTTCATTTAATAGTATACGTACACGCATGTTACATCGAAAGAGTGTCCGGGAAATTCCGAAGTGTCACATTATCCCCAAGTTTTAGGAACTTTCGTCCCGAAAGTTAAGGCAGCCACTGTCAAGCTAGTGTAAGTGAAAGCGTTTCAACGGGGTGTCACATCATCCCCCCGTTAGTTTGGAATTTCGTCCCGAAATTCGTTCGTAGCTTCAGTGCTGGGATTTTCGTTAGGGAACAGCTGGGGATACTTGTGCTTCATCTGGTCTTCCCGCTCCCAGGTATACTCTGGGCCACGTAGCGAGTTCCAACGGACTCGTACAAGAGGTATCTGGCTACGTTTGAGGGTTTTGATCTCTCGATCCGTGATCTCAATCGGTTCCTCAGTAAAGTGTAGCTGTTCATCAAACGTTAGCTCCTTATAAGGAATCACAAGTGTTTCATCCGACAAACACTTCTTCAGGTTGGATACGTGAAAAACGTTGTGTACCGCACTCAGTTCCTCAGGCAGGTTCAATCTATAAGCGACCTTACCGATCTTCTCGGTAATTTCGAATGGTCCGATATATCGTGGATTAAGCTTGCCCCGTTTACCAAAGCGAACCACACCCTTCCAGGGTGAGACTTTAAGTAGAACCCGGTCACCGACCTGGAATTCCAAGGGTTTCCTACGCTTATCAGCGTAACTCTTCTGACGGTCACGAGCTGCCGCCATGCGTTGGCTGATCTGGGCAATCTTTTCCGTTGTATCTACCACCATCTCTGGGCCCGTGATTTGACTATCACCGATTTCTGCCCAGCAGAGAGGGGACCGGCATTTACGACCGTACAATGCCTCAAAAGGTGCTGCCTGAATACTAGTGTGGTAGCTGTTGTTGTAAGAGAACTCTACTAGCGGTAGATGCTTCTCCCAGTTCTTGCCAAAATCGATCACACACGCTCTAAGCATGTCTTCTAGAGTCTGGATGGTGCGTTCGGATTGTCCATCCGTTTGCGGGTGATAAGCAGTGCTCATATCCAAACGTGAGCCAAAGCATTTGTGCATAGCTTGCCACAGTTCCGAGGTAAATCGAGCGTCTCGGTCTGAAATAATTGAGGTTGGCACTCCGTGCCTCGAAACTACTTCCTTTAAGTAGATCTCTGCCAGGGTAGAAAACTTGTCTGTTTCCTTAATAGCCAGAAAGTGCGCGGACTTGGTCAATCGATCTACGATTACCCAAATAGTATCGTTTCCGCGTTGAGATCTAGGTAACCCTGTAACAAAATCCATGGAAATTTGCTCCCATTTCCATTTCGGGATTTCTGGTTGTTGGAGTAGACCTGCTGGCTTCTGGTATTCTGTCTTGACTCTCGCGCAAGTCAAGCATTTGCTGACGTATGTTGCTATGTGGGCCTTCATACCAGGCCACCAATATGTCGTCTTCAAGTCGTGGTACATCTTGTCCGAACCAGGATGTACTGAGTAGCGGGACTTGTGGGCTTCGTCCATCACGAGTTCACGTAAACCTCCAAAGAGAGGAACCCAAATGCGCCCTGTTACATAGTAAGCACCATCTTCTTTCTGTTCTAGTTGCTGTCTCGATCCTCGCAGGGATTCAGCCCTGATGTTTTCCGGCTTCAATGCTTCAACTTGAGCATTTCGAATCTGGGTAGGGAGGTTAGACTGGATGGTAAGTTGCAGTGCTCGCACGCGCTTCGGTATAGTGTCCTTTCGGCTGAGGGCGTCTGCCACGACATTGGCCTTGCCCGGATGATATTTGATGGCGCATTCGTAGTCATTCAAGAGTTCGACCCATCGACGTTGTCGCATGTTCAACTCCTTTTGCCTAAAGATATGCTCGAGACTCCTGTGATCGGTGTAAATAGTGCACCTGGTACCGTACAGGTAATGTCTCCATATCTTAAGAGCAAAAACCACGGCTCCTAGCTCCAAGTCATGCGTTGTGTAGTTCCTTTCATGCGTCTTGAGTTGTCGTGAGGCGTAGGCAATAACTTTCTCGCGTTGCATTAACACGCAACCGAGCCCATGAATAGACGCATCGCAGTAAACCACAAAGTCGTCAGTACCTTCAGGTAGCGAGAGAATAGGAGCGCTACAGAGGTTATCCTTAAGCCTCTGAAAGGCAGATTCCTGTGCTGCATTCCACTTGTAGGCGACGCCTTTCTGAGTAAGAGTCGTGAGGGGTTGTGCAATCTTCGAGAATCCCTGAATGAATCTGCGGTAGTAGCCCGCCAAACCCAAAAATTGGCGAACTTCAGTGGGAGTCTTAGGCGTAGGCCAGTTCTTTATCGATTCGATCTTGGCGGGGTCGACGTGAATTCCGTTCTTATTAACTACATGGCCGAGGAAATGGACTTCTCGAAGCCAGAAGTCACATTTAGAGAATTTGGCGTACAGTTGCTCGTTGCGAAGGAGTTCCAGAATAAGATGTAGGTGCTGTTCATGCTCTTCATGACTTTTCGAATAAATCAAGATGTCGTCGATAAACACAATCACGAATTTATCGAGGTAAGGCTTGCATACGCGGTTCATAAGATCCATGAACACTGCCGGCGCATTGGTCATTCCAAAAGGCATGACGAGGAATTCATAGTGACCATAACGGGTCCTAAACGCAGTCTTGGAAATATCTTCGTTACGAACTCTCAGCTGATGGTAGCCTGATCGCAGGTCAATCTTAGAATAGTAGCTCGATCCTTGCAGCTGATCGAATAGGTCGTCGATGCGCGGGAGAGGGTAACGATTCTTGATGGTAACCTTGTTCAACTCACGATAGTCGATGCACATTCGGAATGTGCCATCCTTCTTCTTGACAAAGAGTACTGGGGCTCCCCAGGGTGATGAACTGGGACGGATAAATCCTTTATCCAATAGTTCTTGTAGTTGCGTAGAGAGTTCCTTCAGTTCTGCAGGGGCTAAACGATACGGTGCACGAGCTATGGGTGCTGCTCCGGGAGCTAGCTCGATTTGGAATTCGACCTGACGGTGAGGAGGAAGTCCAGGTAGTTCCTCAGGGAATACCTCGGGATAATCACGTACTACCGGAAAATCTTCAATCCTCTTTTCCTTTTCGTGGGTGTTGGTGACAAGTGCTAGGATAGCGGTGTGCCCCTTTTGTAAGCACTTCTGGGCTTTTAGAAGCGAGATAATGCCTGTGACCTCTCCACCTTTGTTGCCTTTGACGATGAGGGGTTGACCAGAACGGCGAGGTATACGAACTGCTTTCTCTTGACAGAGGATCTCAGCGCGATGTTTGGATAACCAATCCATACCAATGACGACGTCGAAGCTTCCAAGTTTAACAGGGAAAAGATCGATACTAAACGTATGGCCAGACAATTCTAGGGTGCAGTCGTGGATCACATGCGTGGCCTCGATGTTCTTACCATTAGCTATCTCAACGATGTGCTTAGAACTTAATAATGCGGGCGAGTGCTTAAGTTTCTTACTAATGCGGAGGGATACATAACTGGCATCGGCACCGGAATCAAATAACACAGAAACATAACGATCATCAAGTAGGAACTTACCCGCCACGACGTTGGGATCGTTCCTTGCTTCTCCAGCTCCAATCACGAAAGCTCTGCCCCTTGCATTCCCAGCATTGTTGTTTTGCTCATTGTTCCCAGCCCCCTGATTGTTGTTGCGATTTTGATTCAGTTCAGGGCAGTCCTTTCGCATGTGCCCTGTTGCCCCGCATTTAAAACATGCCCTGTTGTTTCCCTGCTGCTGTTGCTGTTGGGGTTGTTGTTGATTCTGCCTCGCCGGGAACTGACTCCTACAATCCTTGGCTTCGTGCCCCATCTTGTGGCATCGCTGACACTGACCCTTGTTGCATGCCCCATTGTGGTGCCTGTTACACTTGTTGCACTTAGGGTAGTTTCCCCGGTAGCCACCCTGTTGCTGAGTGCCCTTGTTGTTGTCAGTTTTCCTTTGCTGTGCTGGGGCTTGAGTAGGGTTAGCATCTTTGCCCTGATTTCCTTCCCACTTTCGTTTGCCATCACTAGAACTTCCTTCCGCAGCACTGATCCTTTTGGGCAACCTGCCCTCTTCCACAACCTGATCAGTGAGTTTGTGAGCAAGTCGAACGATCGGCTGAATGGTAGTGTGGTTGGCTGAAGTTACATGGCTTCGAATTTCTGGAGCCAGACCCTTGATGTACAGTTCGATCCTTCGATACATAGGTCGAGACATGTTTGGACATAGAGCAGCATAGTCGTTGGACAGCTTGGTGTAGGTCTCAATCTCTGACCCAACCATCTTGAGTTCATAGTACTCATTTTCCAGCTTGTGGATGTCATCCCTGTGACAGTACTCTTCCTTGATCATATCCTTGAAATCTTCCCACGCAGTAGCGTTAGCAGTCTCCAAACCAAGCATCTGAATTTGCGCCTTCCACCATGAAAGTGCGCTTCCCTCTAGAGTACCAGTAGCAAACTTCACCCAATTAGCAGTGGGACACTCGCAGACAGCGAAGACAGCTTCGACCTTCTCGATCCAGTGTAGAAGTCCTATGGCACCCTCAGTGCCACTGAATGGAAGAGGCTTGCAATCCATAAAGGTCTTGAAGGTACAAACTCGTGGTTGCACAGGTGCAGGCTGACCTGTTGTGAGGAGTGAAGCGAAACAGGTTTAGAGGCGAAAAGACGATGTGGCGGTAGGATCTAAACATCCTAAAACAACGAGTTTACCTATCGGGTGAGCTGCGAAAGCTGCAGCCACAGTGTTGAGCAGGTTAGTGAACTGAGCCTGAGTCATGTTGACGTTTCCTCGTCCGCGTCCACTCATTGTCTTCATAACCAGAAAACATAGTATGAGTGTGATGTCGTAACATAGCGAGAATGAGATAGAAGAGAGAAGGTGTATCTATCTAATCAGGCAAACTAGTACGTATAGTAAAGCAGAAAGCATAAGACAATTAAGCAAGTAACTATGGGTCCGAGCTATGAGGTCAGATAAGTCGAGCCTTGTACTTGGAGTGTAGTGTCGTCACGAGTCACGGGTTATAGTCTGGTTTTTCTCAAAAAGATTTTTCCCCTTTTTAAAACCGAGTTCACTATAACCAATGGCTCTGATACCAATCTGTCACACCCCCAAAATCCACCCGCGGAAAACACCCGCTTCGAGGGCGTGACTGACCAGGATCCAGCCACCAATTATACTAAGCATTGGTTAATATTAAAGTAATACTTACTAACCCTAAGATCAGCAAATATCAAGTTCAGAGTTTAAGGTTTTAAGTTTAAAACAGTAACAAGTAGCGGAAGCATAATTAAATAGTTTTAAACAGTGTTCATAAGGTAAGCATAATAAAGGCCCAACACACGAGCAGACGACCACTACACATCCCAAGCAGCTGCTCCAGTCACTGGCCACCTGCAAAGCATGCAGTAAAAAGGGGTCAACAATAATGCTGAGTGAGTTCACTAGTTGTCCAGTTTTAATTACCAAAAACTTGTTTCACCAGTTAATATATCCGTTTATACATGCCATGGGGAGCTACCCCAAAAGTTAGCGACTAAACTGTTTTTCCAATACCGAACACTAGGTAACCGTTTGCGTTTCCGCAGGATGCCCCGATGTCAATGTCCTATCATCATTGACGGATGCCTGAGTACATTAGTTCACGACCGATCCCATACCATGGCACGGTGTGAGGCTGGTAAAACCTAAATAGCGCTATCAACTAATAACCCGTTCGCCTGGCACCAGCAACTAATCGGTATTATGTAGTAGGGACTTGAGTGATAGAGTTGCGTTTAGTGCCGTTGATTGCATTCCGTATAAACAGTAATTAACTAAAAAGGTTTCCCAATACAAGGGAAGATAAAGTAAGTTTGTTCCCAATAACTAGGGAAGGAATGTAGACGGTATCCCCCTTACAAGGGGATAGGGTTGTTTTAGTCTCGTGTCCCAATCCACCGGGACGCATGCTTTTAAGTTGTGAACTCACCTTGGGTTGCTCGGTAAGATACGTTACTTGGTTAAGTATGTTGGTCACCACGTCCTAACATGGTTACCAAATATGGGTCAAGTCGGGTACAAGTAAACACGTATACATACAGTAACATGTAGACATACAAACAGTTAACAAGCAGAAATACAAACAGTAACGTATATACATGCAGTAGCAGATCAAAATGAAGTCCAGTCAATAGGAGGCCCAACAGTTGAAGCCCAAAACAACAAGACAAACAGTCAAGGCCCAATAACATAAAACAGCCCAGTCGAAACTAAGGTGGTTGCGACTCGCAACCGAGGTTGCGACTCGTAACTGCGGTCTCGGTCCGTCACGTTTTGGTTACGACTCGTAACCGGAGATTGCGACTTAGCAGGTGTGGTTGCGACTCGCAACTAGGTTTGATGCGTGCTGATTGCGACTCGCAACTGGGAGGTCTCGACTGGTCATGCGTGGTTTCGAGTAGCAACCAAAGGTTGCGACTCGCAACCGTGATAACATGCCTAGCAATCCCTTCTAGAACCTGCAGTGTACGACCCAATGGAATTGCTATTTCATGAAATCAGTGTTCTAAGCCACTAAACATGTCTGTTGGTCGGTTTGTGCACAAATTTGGATCAAAATCAGCATATTTGAAAATATTTTGTAACATTCAAACTGTTCTTCATTTTATCAACATATTCAAGAAATATCTCATAAGCAACAATCCTATTTTCAGCAACTGTAATCATCATCAGTAACATCACCATTTAAATCCAAAAACTATGCCTAAAAACATCTAACCGGACCCTCATTAATAACCGGACAACAACAATCCGAAACATGCAATCAATAACACCTATTATGGACTTCTAACCAAAATCATAACAAATCGGATATCATACATTTCATGATCATTCACCCTAAATCATCTAAGCAAGCTTTTTAATCATCAACCATCATGCGAAAGGATCATTTAACCAACCATTTATATCATATATCATCATCACACATTCTAACACAAAGCAAAAATCATGGTAAACACATAAGACACACTAACCGGATGATGATGTGGTTGGTCCGAGAGCTAGGATTCGAGAGTTTCTTGATGTTGGTTGGCCCGAGAGCTTGGTTCCGAGTAGGAAGAAGGTGATGGTGGATGTTGGTGTTAGTAAGGGTTTTAGGGTTTAGTGTGAGAGATGAGAGTGTGAGAGGAGAGTGTAAAATGGTTTAGGGAGGGGTGGGTTGGTTTATATAATGTTCCGAGTTGGGCTAGGGGGATTCCGGATTGGCTTTCTCGGTCACAAGGCCCAAACCGGCCCATTGCTACTGTTCACTCGAGACCGTGGTCTCGAGTCGGGTTCTCGGGTTTGGTTGTGGCTTCGGGTTCCGGTTCATCTCACATACACACCCACTCTCTTATATCTATATATATATATATACATACGTATAACACACTAGCACAAAGATCACATAGAACATCAAAACAATACACAACTTTTTCATTTAATAGTATACGTACACGCATGTTACATCGAAAGATTGTCCGGGAAATTCCGAAGTGTCACAGCGTTCAACCAAAAGCTTCAAGCTTCTGACTTAAAAGCTTTAAGCTCCTTCAAACAAACAATGCTTTTTATTTAATGACATTGTGTCATATTTTCCTAACATTGTGTCATATATATTTCCTGTATCATGACATTGTGTCATATTTAATGACATTGTGTCATATATTTCCTGTATCATGACATTGTGTCATATCTAATGACATTGTGTCATATTTTCCTGTCAAACATAAGCCGTCCTTAAAATCATCAAAATCCACGAAGTTTGAGAATTTAAAAAAAAACATTAATCAAAACAAAAAAAAAACATCAAGTTTCTAGACATCAAGTTCCAAAATGAAAAAAAAAAACATTAAGTTAATCGACTTCTTCATGTAGCCTTGCAAAGATTCTTTTATGTCCATTTCATTTTAGCTTTTGTTTTTGTTGACTTGGTAAATCTCGAAACTTTTGCACCAAGGATATAACATATGGTTTATTTTCGATAACGTCATGCAATAAGATCTTGGTTGCGTACTTTCGGCACAAGTCTACAATTTGTTTATGTTGGAATCCAGTAGTCGCTTCTACAAATCCAAATTGATAATCTTTTGCATCTTCGCCCATGTATGTTTCCATGTGGCGCATAACAAAAATCCCATAATCAATACCATTAAAACAGGTTCTCCATGGCATTTTTAGACGATTTATTGATGTAGCCTTCATGCTTGCTGCTTTTCGATGTAAGATACGTTCAAGATAACCTTCAAAAGCTTGTTTCTTAAAAAAAATAAAACGCTATTGTGTTATTTCTACAGTATCCATTGTGTTATATTTACAATACAAGATTTCGAACACTTACTGTTTTTCGTGTCCAACCATTGTAGGTATCATGATCATCCTCATTTTCTAGTGGTGCAATGTTGTCAAGCAATGTAGTCTTTGTGTGTTTGAAGTCGAAACACATGAGATAAAAATGGTTTTTCTCATATGAAAGATAGGTACAAAGACAATGTCAAAGTCTTTGATACTTTTTAACTTCTCTTTTCTCAACACATCACTCATGTTATTAGTGAACTCATCAAAGATCACCTTCTTTTCTCTTTTGTATGTGTCCATATGCTGAAATGAAACAAATCCATAATGTGCACAACATTAGTTACCACAAAATTAATTATGAGACTATGTACCTTAAATAGAATTTTGATATCACACAATGTGAAGACATTACCAGCCCTCGACTCGTATAGGTCGCGCATGTGAAGACATTACCAGCCTTTAACTGACCTTGGGAATTGATTTTTGCATAATACGGGTCGTATAGGATTTCAAGTGTACCAAAAATACGACCCAAAATCAATCAATAGCCAATACATTAGATTATTTGATCAAATTTAATTTAACGATCAACTATTTTAATCTTGTCGATCAATAACCTAACCTTCCATCTAAATGTGTTGTCATTTCTAATAATGGTAAAAGAATCTTGTGTGAAACTACCATTATCTTTACATTTATGCGTTACATATTACATATAAGGCTATATGGTGTGAGGGTCATGGTTGGGACATGATTCGACATATTACATATAAGTCTAAATGGTGTGAGGGTCATATAATTGGTATAAAATTAAGTATAAGTAAAAAAAACATACCATTTATTAAAGCTTACAAAAACGTCGTAACGATTGTGGATTGTGGATTTAGGTATAAGCCATAGGCCATAAGGTTCCATAGAGTTGTTATTAGCTGAAAAAAATGAAATATAAGACAATAAGGATTAGAAGGGATCTGATGTGATATGTAATGCAATGCACGCACACGCAACAAATTCACATGATTAAATACTTTAAAAGCAAACTAACCCACTAACAGGAAATACACATGTAATGTACGTACCCACAACAAATTCACATCATTAAAGGTTAAACACTATAAAAGTGTTATCAATATATCATTTATATGGTGACTCTCCACATACATAACTCTTATATCTTTTTGATTTCTTTTGTATTAATGTACGTGCCTATATATAGTGGCATTTGTATATAGTGTACATAGATAAAATCAATAAGATTTACATTCCCTCATTCTCTTATTCTTCTCTTTATATTGCTAATAGGTTTAGTTGTTTCACAACACGTTATCAGCACGAAAGTGCTCTTACCAAAACATAATCTTCATCCATGATTTCTTGTGATTTCCGCACATGGGAACTTGCATACAATCGTTTGAACAACGTTTTAGTTGACAATTCCAACCGCTCTTGTTCTGATGCACCACTACAACCATCACACAGCAAAATCATCTTTCGGAACAGTTTTCTAATTTAAAAGTCAGGTTCTATTCTTAACTTGAAATCTTTATATATAGTATGAATGCATTTGTACATAAATAAAATAGACCGTTTGGTCATTATGTGAGGACTGAAAAAGACGTGAACTGGAATCCTTTGATATCTGGTAATTTATTGTAGAAAATAAAAAGGTAACTAGTGATATTTCTTTCCAAGTAGAAAATGAAAGATCAAAGGCATGGTCTTTCAAATTTTTAAAATAAAATTATACATCAAATATGAAGCTATTTAATAAATGTTCACGCTTCTTATATATTTGTATAAAGTGACACCTATTAATTTATGCTATTAATTTGTTTTATATTTCTAACCACATCCACATTGAATCTGGTCGTACTACAAAACTTTTTGATATTTTTCCATAGTTGATTGATCCGTTAACATTGTTAACTAAAGTTGAATTATATATGAATTTATTTAAATAATATGCTTTTGTTGGATAGTAAATTCATGGTACAGCTTGATGGTTTATTATCTATTCAACCAATCTTAAAGTCATAAAGTGATGATAATGTTGGGAGTTATGATCTCCTTAATTTGTTTCTTAAAATTATCTTATGGCTTCCTAATTATTTAATGAACGGTTGTAGTTTGTTCATATGTTCTAGTATAGTGTTTATATGTTCCAGTCTAGTGTTGGTATGATCATCATATTCCTTTCTACATCTGCACACACATGTTTGAACATGTTTAGATACATGCATCATATGTAGAGAAATTTTGAATTATCTATCAAATCGTGTGTTATGGGTGATCAGTTCTTATTTTAGGCAATCAGGTGATTTACAAGGAACTAGTATTATGATATGCATGCCTTTAATTATGTATTTACTTATTGATTTACATACTTTGATTTTTCAAAGTTATAAACACTGTGATTAACTCAAAAATTAGATATGGTTTTATTTCATGATAGAAAAGAAACTTTGTGTCAACCATTGGTATGGACTCAAATGCATTTGCATTAAGATGATTTGTGTAAAACATTTGTTAAGATTAAAATATGAATTTTGTTGCATACTTGCATACGTGCAATCTAAAAAATTCACGATGTATGATTTAATAATATTTTTCATCAATTTTGTCTTTTATGGAACGATACTGCCTTAAAAGTTATGTAATTATTATTGGAAATTTATATAGATATTTCTAAAGATAAATGAAAAAGATCTTATTTTATAAAGTTTATCACCATAATGAAAAAGATCTTATTTTACAAAATTTATCGTCATAGGTTTATACGGTGACATCTTATAATGTTATGTATTGTACAATTTGACTTTACATATACCTTGATTTAATATGTTATTATTTATTATAAAGTTAATACTGAATAAACAACTAAACCAAAGTTGTGGTTTATTATCAATAAAAGTATAAATGTGCTTATATTTAACACCCAAAGTGTCATACTCCTGTATCTCATTATCAAAGGTCGTAAAATGTTAGACCGGTAATATTATATAACTCGGCCATATAATTACTTCTCAATTGATGTTATGTGAAGAGAAGTTTATCAATAAGGGAAAATTGAAAGAATTACAATTATCACACGTGAGATATGCTCTTAAAGTAACAATATCATTAAGAGAATATGAAAAGATTGAAATGATTTCATATTCATGTGACCGAGTAAATAGTGAAAAACTAAGAAGTTTGTTCTAGTTATTCCATTCCCTAAAGTGAATGTGATTATATAACGATCATTGAAAATGTCGTGATCATGGACATAATTGAGAAATTTGGTATGATGATCATGTAATAAGATCAACCATGTTAATAGTGCAATGAATATACAGTGATCGTTATAAAGGTCATGATCATGGTAACTGAGGAAATTGTAATAATCCTCATGTTGACAACCATTTTAATATTGAAATCGACTATAAAAAGTGGCACACTTAGGGAGTGATTATACGAACATGAAACATGGGAAACATGTTATACCATGAATGTTGAAATAATATTACATTATTCTCTCATACTTCCTATTGTGTATTGAACAAACACAATTGCAACTAAAACATATACAATCATAAACCAGAAGTTTATGGATCGTGATTATTTAATTCAATGGCATGACCGGTTAGACCATACCGAGTCTAGATGATGTGAAAAATATCAAAGACTAGAAGATTCTTCATGGTACTTACACATGCAATATTTGCTCTCAAGGGAAGTTAATGATATACCAACTAAAGTATGGTTTAGATCCCTAAATATTTTGGAAATAATAAGGGAATATGTGTATCCCGACATGATACCATATGTATTCTGAAATCGATGCATCGTCTAAATGGTTATCAAAATCCACAACCTGAAGCTTGTGTGATTGTGGCTTAGCTAAGGTGATAGCAAGCATATTAATCCAGATTACTATTGGTTACAAAGCCAATGATCATGAAAGGAGTAAAAGTTCATTTAGGTACATGTAATTTTATATATACTACCATCAATTCGCATCAAGCCAATAAGTTATAGTTCTCCCCATACAGTTGGTTTTTGGTCAGGAACCAAAGATGTCTCATCAAAGTTTTTGGTTGTGCGACATATATCGAAACTCATCCAACACACCGCACAAAGATGGGACTTCTAAAAGGTTTGAGAATATGTTGGGTATAAATAATCGTCTATGATTGAATACTTAAAGCCATTAGTGAGAAATTTGTTTATGGCTCATTGATTTTCACTTTAGTGAATGAATGTTCCCAACATTAGGGGGAGATAACAAGCAGTTGGAAAGTGAAAAGTGAAATGAATTATCATGTCATCTTGATCCTCAGACTATACACTATGAACTAGAAGTTTAAAGTATAATTCATTTCCTAATATTAAAGAACAAATTACCAGACAAGTTCACTGACCTAAATAGAGTGACTAAGTAAGTCACATAATCAACTGCTTATACTCCAGTTATATTTGTGTCCCAAGAGGACAACCACATATTTTGTAATGAGTCTATTGCACGCCTGAAGCGTGGTAGACTAGTCGATTCCAATAATAAAATTCCTCAAAAATTGGAGCAAGTAATTAAGATGGTCAAGTCGAGGTTATAGGATCTCCTGAAGAGACAATAGACATGATGGTTCAAGAAGAACCTCAGGTACTTGATAAAGAGATCTCGATAAGTTGTATCATGTCTAAGATATGTATGGAATCGAAATAAAAATCGACGTCGTTATACTTTTGTATATAATGTAGCGCTTAAAATGATTAAATAATGAGGATCAAGATTTAAGATCTGCCTACGAAAAAATATTAAGAAATGATTGGCCAAAATAGAAAGACGCAAATAAGGCAGAGTTTAGTTCTCTAATGAAATGGAAAGTTTCTGGACTAACAGTCCATACAACTGAAGTTGTAAAATATGTTGGATACAAATATGTCTTTTACGCGAATCATGTGAAAATCAAATTAAGTGATATAAGTCAAAATTGGTGGCACAAGAATTTTCACAAAGACCTATGATTGATTACGAGGAAACGTATTCTACAATGGTGGATGCATTGACTTTCCAATATTTTATTAATCTGGTAATATAAAGAGAGAATTGATATTCGTCTTATGAATGTTATGTATCACTTGATACTGAGAGTTTACATGAAAGTCCCGAAGGATTAAATTACGTAGGTCATGTAAAGTAAGTTCTCGAGAACAATGTGATCATTCTATACATATTTTGATTTGAATAGGTTATGATTATTTTACATGTTGGATATAATTGGAACTCCTGATGAGTTTCAAAAGCAATTGAGTGCTTAAAAGGTTAATGGACACATCTTAACGATGTAATACTTGTGCACCAATAAACATACATAGAAAACTTGTACCTGGTGATTGAGATATCTCAATAAATAGTGTACACGCATGGTACAATATGGATTTTAGAGATAAAAGCAAGTGTTCATGACATTTTTGCATATGATATAGATATCTATATGTTAAATGGGCAAATTTATGTAGCAAAACTTCTAAAGAGTGAAAGCACATGCATATTTGGATAAGATGGAAAGAATTCCCTCTTGGATTGATAATGCTAGAAGCATTAGTGATGTCAAAACCTCAAGAACGTATGATATGAAGTTGACAAAATACGTATGGACTAAAAATTCGAAACGAGTGTTGTACAACTCGAGATATTCGCATAAAGAGGGATATAAGTTTGATTAAATTAGCCATGTTCTATGAACACTCTACTTTTAAAAGTTCACTATAATCGCAATTTACAGTAATGATGTCTAGGCATCATTGAGAGAAATTGTCGAGCTTTTAGAAGGAGAATTTTTTTAATGACTTTGGCACGGTTTAATTATTACTCGAACTGCAGTTCAAGTATATATGTAATTACATTTTATCAATCTCTCAAGTACATCTAGAAGATGATGTTGGGATATTTTAATATGGACATAGCTGAACTTTAAAGCATGTTAAAGGTTGTTAAATCACTTGTTATAAGAAATGCCTATTATCATCTCCTACCAAAGTAGAGATTCTCATTCTAGAAGTACCATCGTTAAATGCATATGTGCATTAATATGTGTTGCTAGCTATGTATGGTTATAATATCTTTCACTTGAGCTTATTGTCACGATATAGCCGTTGTCAAGCGAAAAGACATTGGGATGAGTTCAAAAAATATTTAAACTAAGAATTTGCAAATTAAAGATGGTATTGCAAATTTATGGCTCAATATGTAGAATAGGCATTTGTATTATTATTATTATCCATCAATCATAATACATCTAGAAGATGGTAGACATTTTCATACGCACAAAGCTTATGGTATAAGTACATTTTATGATGTCCAAGTAGTTGGTATAGAAAATGACTCTTATCATCTCCTGTCAAAGAAGCAAAGATCATTGGTCAAGAAGTACAATAGTTACATACAAATTGTATATCTTGCTAGTATGTATACACGAACACATGTCATGAAATTCATTGACAAGATATAACTCGTGTATAGCGAGGAGATAATGTAACGGGTAAAACATATATTTTTATACCCTTAAGGTACAAAAGATATGGATTCATATTTTACTAACCCATCAACAAGTTTGGTTAGTTTTGTAAGTGCAGGTAATGTAATGTAACAAAACATGTTCATGGATCTTATGGTATCTACTTACAAGTGAAGGCAATTAAAATTTCACATGAAGATCATACATCAATGCTCATTGAAGGATTTGACATTAATGGATCAAGCAACATACCAAGTTGCACATCAATGGATTACAAAGTTTTGAGCAAGTTTTAAAGAAGTCGGACCTGAGTCACTTATAGGATACATGTAAAAATGAGGGGGAGCATTATACAAGTTGAACTCTTTTTCCCTTAACTAAGTTTTATCCCAATGGGTTTTCTTAGTAAGGTTTTTAATGAGGCAACATACCTGATCCAAAGGTATCAGGAAGAGAAAATACACGCTGCACTCTTTTTCCCTTAGCTGAGGTTTTGTCCCACTGGGTTTTCCTAGCAAGGTTTTTAACGAGGCAACATCACCAAACGTATTAAAGGTATGTGGATAGTCAAGGGGGATGTTATGAATATATCATTTATATGGTGACTCTCCACATACATAACTCTTATAACTCCTATCTTTTTGATTTCTTTTGTATTAATGTATGTGCCTATATATAGTGGCATTTGTATATAGTGTATATAGATAAAATCAACAAGATTTACATTCCCTCATTCTCTTATTCTTCTCTTTATATTTCTAATAGGTTTAGTTGTTTCATAACAAAAAGCAAACTAACCTACTAACAAGAAATACCAAGAGTCCAAGAGAGAGATGACCAACCCACCCATATGTTTTATCTCATGTTTTGGAGGACCAAACAAAAATGAAACTTTTACTAATACAAAACTAAAGTTTGTGTAATAGGGTTAAGATCAAATACAAAGTCTCGTAAAAATAATAGTCGTAAGAAGGGTATCAAACAGATTCCGATTGACCTCATTCAAGCAACATTAGAACCGTGTTATCGAACTCTACAATGTGATATTTTAGGTTTTTTTAGATATTTAGCTTGTAGATTTTAGACTTTTTGTTTATATCAGTGTGTTTTTTCTATATTTGCGTCATTGTGTCCTTTTTGTGACTTATTGTGTCTTTTTTCTTCGATATTGTGTTATATTTTTCGGGATTATGTTATATTTTGCTCGACATTGTGTTATATTTTGTGATCCATTGTGTCCTGCCTTTCTTATTTTTATGAGCATTCGTAGAATAACTTTGCACTGCGTAATATTGCCCATAGCTAATAAGAGTTGTAACTTATTTCTAATTTTATGTTTTTTATTTATGTTTATTTTAGTTTTTATCTAATATTAACTAGTACAAATTCAAAAATCAAACACATAATAATCAGTGAACAAATGAATCACAACTCTCCGTAACATTTCAATAAAAAATATAACATTCGAAATAAACTTTCATGATTCAAACTAACCGAAACATGAAACTGATACATAGAATTACAAAAATCAAACACATAATTAGTAAGCAAACCACAAATCTCTGTAAGGTTTCGATTGAAAATACGTCACATAACATTTTAAAATGAAATTTTACCAATCGAACATTAACTGAATGATGAAATAGATATAAATATAAATGCAGTGTTCGTGCGGAAACTAGTTAATAGTTACACTATGAAGTATGATTGAAAAATGGAGCAGCTTACCTTTGAATTTGTGACAAATCCTCCGGCTGCAAGTGTGGTTAGGGTTCAGAAAAGAAGATGAGTGGAGTTGTTATGGAACAAATCTAACAGTGGAGATTTCATCTTAGAATATTGTCTGATATTGAGGTGATGGTGATTACTTGAGTTGGCCCAAAGTTTTTTTGGGCTATGGATTTGTATTTTTCTTGACGGCCCATTGTTTACATTCTTTTAAACAATCTAGCGGAAATGTCCGTATAATGCGGTGGGTGCGTCTGTTTTTTCGTCATGTAGTTGTTGTTAGGATTTGTGGTGTGTGTATGGCGTTTTTGGGTTATTCGTTACGGGGACGCGAATGAAATAGGAAGCAACCTAGTAGAAGTAGGGTGGAAGTAACCCCTAAATGTAGGTTATTAAAATTTGAAACCCATAAATATTGGTTATGTATATTTTAAATGAGTACATTACAATTATTACGAAGCATGAGAAAGTAGTTTAGTAACAATGAATTAGTTAAAGATCTGGGTGGGGCCCGTCAGGTGTAACATATTTTTATTGTCTTAATACTAGGGGTGTAAACAAGCCCAGACGCTCGAGAGCTACTCGTGATCGGCTTGGTTAAAAGCACGAACGAGCTGAGCCTTAACGAGCCCGAGCCCAAGCTCGAGCCTTAAATAGAGCTCGTTTTGTTATCGAGCCCGAGCTCGAGCCTAAAATAAAAAGCTTGTTTAGGCTCGCGAGCCTAAACGAGCCCATACAAAATTTTAATTTTTAATTTTTAAATATATAATATATTAATAATGATTATAACATTGATGAGCCGAGCTTTGGCTCGTTTAAACAATGTTGAAGTGAGCTCGAGCCAAACTTTTAGCTCATTTAAGGTTGTTCTCAAAATAGTTCGAGTCGAGCCGAGCTCGAGCTTTGGGTTTTACTCGCGAGCCGAGCTCGAACAAGAAAAGGAAATCTCAGGGTTCCGGATGTAATGCTAATACTCCTGCTGCAAACCCTGCTGCTAAACCTGCTCCTACTACTGCTGCTGTTAACCCTGCTACTCCCGAAGCTAAGAAGCAATACACTGGGCCTCATCCCAAGTGTGCAACTTGCAACTACCATCATCCTGCTACTTCTGCATGTCGTCTGTGCACCAACTGTAATCGCTATGGTAACACGACTCCCTACTGTCGTCAAGCTAACCCTGCACCGCAAGCTCAGCAAGCCCCAGCTCAGGCAGCTCTACCTGCACCTCCAGCACCTCTACAGAACCCAAGGCCAGTCAATGTTGTTCGTGCATGCTACAAGTGTGGAGATACTACCCACCTCCGTAACCAGTGTCCTCAGCTGAACCAGGACCAGCAGCCAGCCGCTCGCGGACGAGCGTTCAACCTTAATACTAATCAGGCTCGTAATGACAATGATGTTGTCAATGGTATGTTCCTTTTTAATAACCTTTATGCTTCGATTCTCTTTGATACTGGTGCCGATAAAAGCTTTGTGTCCGTGGAATTTGAGTCTTTGATAAACTGTACACGCTCCAAGTTACCTGAGTCATTCTCTATTGAGGTCGCTAATGGTAAGTCGATTCTTGTGAATTCTATCATCCGTGATTGTTCCTTGATTCTTAATGATCACGTCTTCTCTATTGATCTTATACCCATGCGGTTGGGTAGTTTTTGTTGTTATCATCGGTATGGACTGGTTGCGTAAGAGCCATGCCGAGATTGTTTGTCATGAGAAACTTGTTCGTCTTCCTCTTCCCTCTGGTGATACTTTGATCATCTACGGAGACCGACCTTCAAAAGGACTGAGGTTGATGTCATGCACACAAGCGAGCAGAAGCTTACGTAAACAGAACCCTGCCTTCTTGGCCCACGTGGTGGAACGAAAAGGCAAGGGGAAGAACATAAGCGACGTTCCAGTGGTGTGTGATTTCACCGATGTCTTTCCTGAAGATCTTCCTGGTCTTCCTCCTCTTAGATCCGTTGACTTTCGTATTGATCTTGTGCCTGGCGCGACTCCTGTCGCCAGGGCTCCTTATCGTCTTGCACCTTCTAAGATGCAAGAATTATCTAGTCACTTGCAGGAATTAATCGATAAAGGTTTTATTCGTCCAAGTACCTCTCCGTGGGGTGCTCCTGTTTTGTTCGTCAAGAAGAAGGATGGTTCCTTCCGTATGTGTATTGACTACCGTGAACTTAATAAGCTTACCGTGAAGAATCGTTATCCGCTCCCTCGTATCGATGACCTATTTGATCAACTACAAGGCGCGTCGTGCTTCTCGAAGATTGACCTACGTTCTGGTTATCATCAACTACGTGTCCTCGAAGATGATATTCCTAAGACTGCGTTTCGCACTCGATAAGGACACTACGAGTTCGTTGTGACAACTGGCACCCAACCGGTAATTTCCGTAC
Source organism: Helianthus annuus (assembly GCF_002127325.2). Classification (NCBI taxonomy): domain Eukaryota; kingdom Viridiplantae; phylum Streptophyta; class Magnoliopsida; order Asterales; family Asteraceae; genus Helianthus; species Helianthus annuus. The sequence goes on along the minus strand of NC_035448.2, from coordinate 43,400,165 downwards.
ACTTTAATTATTATTTAATGACTGCAATTATGTGCTTAAATGTCAACATTGTCTGATTTCATACCATACAAGTGAATTCATGCACGTTTTATACTACAAGAATTTCTTTATGCATTAATGAACAGCGTTGCGTCAGAAATACTAGTAGACTCACCGGTAAGACACATTGTGTCAACAAATCTGCAGAAAGCAGTCAGACAAAAGAATTAGGGCCTAGGTGTAGGTCCAACGACAAGAATACATTAAAACCCAAGAGTACATACAAGGGTTTATATATAGACTTTCCGGAAGCTAAAATACGCACTAAAAAGCACCTGAAACACACTTTAAATGCTTAAATTCATACAATTCAGCAAAATTCAGCATTATAACAAGATTGTATCATGCAAAAACATGACTAAATGGTCCTGAATATTTTCCTAAGTGTCGGGAATTAAAAGGGGCACAAAAGGATACTTAAAGGACACTAAACTGTGCAATTTAGCACTTTAACGAACCGGTATTTAACCGAACAACCGGACATTACCCGGAACATCAAATATTGCTAGAAGCATTGTTTAATTATTTCTTGGCTAGTTATGGTCCCCGAACACCCTAACATATTAGATAATGCAAGATACATATAAAACACAAGACATTACACTTAACTTTCACTAATATTCTTCTTACCATCAAAATTACACTTTACCCCCCCCCCCCCCCCCCCCCCCCAATTGCACATGGACGGTCACCATGTGGTCCCCACAACTTGATCTTCATAATCCCACTAAATCTTCTTAAGATTGGCCTTGATATCTTGTAAGATTATGTTTAGTACTATGGGGACATTATACACAATGGGTAAAGGAATTAGTTGGTTATAAGAGACTAAGGCCTTCATCTTCTTCACACCACACACCACTCCTCCCTTCTCCCTCATCTCGGCCATAGCCACCCCCACACACCACCACCACCATCTTCAAACTTTGATCAACCATTCCAAGATAGTCACAAGGTGCAAGAAGGTGTTTAAGAAGGTTTAGAGCTTGTGGATCTTGAAGGACCTTCTTTGTTTGCTTTTATCCAACACTTTTGTCTTCTTCAAGTTCTAGTAATCTTCTCTATCCTTGTTGCTAGTGGTGAGCCCTCATGATCTCTTATTTCTTCATATCCTGATAGTTAAAAGACGATATATATTGTTAAACACAAGAACACTAAAGAATATGAACATGAATCTTTAACATAAACTTAAGTACATAAGAATATATGTTGATTGTGTTGATTTGCTTCTTGTTGATTGATTATTAGTGTTAGTGATGTTAGACATCATATGGAAACTACTAGATTGTGATTAAACACATGATCTAGTAAGTTAAAGTGGTGATCTTGTGAAAGACCAAGATCACCATACTTTATATCTTCATGAACTTGAATGAAGGAAGTGATTTTCATATGTAAGAATAATTTAAACAAAATACGAATCTTGTAAATAGATGATTTCCAAATGATTTTCTCAAGAAACCAAGTTTATTTATGAGATCTACAAAGTCATGGTTTCTAAATAAACTAACCATATTTCTAGTGTTGCAACAAGACTAGAAACATGTATGTAACAAGAAAAATACAAGAGAAGTATTTTTAGAAAAATCATTTCACAAGTTGTAAATGACTAGATCTTTTAATAAAGTGATTTACAAACAAATAATCATGTTTTCAAGGGTAACTAAACCTACTAAATAACATGATAAGTTACTACAAGTCTTTACAAGAACTTCAAGTTCATGAGGTAGTGTGATTTACATGATCTAGGCTTATGGTAAGACTTGATTATGTTGTTGATGTTGTTGATGATTTATAAGAAAATAAACAGATGTTTTGGAAACATGGGAAACCTCCATTTTTAGGGGAAACCATGTCAAAATTTTTATAAATTTTGACACTTAGAAAAATATAAGTTTTTGAGAAACTTATTCCCTAAAAATGTATCTGAAAACATTTACCAAGGTTTCCCTAATTTTTTGTGTTACGAAATATCGATTTCTTCAAGATTAAAATTGATATTAAGTATGTATATTTTTGAGAAAATATATATATTTATTTATCACCAAATTTTGTGCTAAGTGTATGTAGTATGTATTACATGTAATAAGTGTATTAGGACTTGAAAATACACTAAATACTCCTAAGGAGTGAAAATACAAAAACACACATACGACATACTTAGACAATTACAAGAGAATATATTTATGAAAATATATTACTTGATAGAATAAATAACTTGGACCAGTTATGAACATGAAATGTAGATTTGGACAAAATACATAATTCGGGTGAAAAATACAAGATACTTATATTTATTTTTGAGAAAATAATATAAGTAAGATACATAGTTAAAAATATAAATTATTTTTAACACAAGAACACATATACAAAAGATAGTGACTCGTACTTGTGCGATACAAGTCTAGTGACTACCGTTAATAAGCAAATCCGGTGAAGTTTACGGCACAAGGAACGCAAAGTTGTGAGTTCATGCTCCCCCTTTTCTTTTAACTGTTTCCAGTTTTTATAACTTCGGGGGTGAAATACATGTTACAAATATTACAATGTTTACAAATGGTATGATGGATACAAAAATAAGAAGCACTCTTGGTGAAAACTAGTACCAAGTATGATGCGTTTTGAGGAATGATACGAGAAATCATGTCACGAATAGGGTACCATAAGCACCATTAATCGTGTACATACTAAGTCCGCAGAACAAAAGGTTAGATCTAATGGGTTTTCGGGCAGCCACACTCTTGGTGAAAACTAGTACCGAGTAGTGCTTTTGTGTCTCCGTCGTGAATCGACAACTAGAAAAATGCCTATGGTTTGGTTGCTTCCTATGTGGTGTCACATGTTAATGGCCTTGCAACCCATTAACAACCTTGATACATACAAGAATACGTGATTTATACAAGAATACTTGATTTATACAAGAATACGTGATTTATACAAGAATACTTGAATTATACAAGAATACTTGATCTGTACAAGATACATACCATGTTTTCATACAAAGTATACAAATGTTCAATACAAGAACTGCATGAATTCACACCCACATTATGTTGACGTTTTTCCAAAACTCACATGTATTTCAGGTAACTAAAAGTGGATGTGCGCGCGGTCTTACTCATGCTCCTGGATGTCGATTATGTTTATCGTTGAATAAGTTTGTAAACTTTTCAAACAATATGTCGTCTTGTGTTGTAAACACTATGATTTCAAGTTATGTAATGTTTGGCATTTGAAGTTATTTTATGAGCATGTAGTATGTTTACCAATCGTATGCAATGAAAACCTTTCATGATCACACCTTGTGCTTCCGCCTAAGAAAGGGGTGTGACGGATTGGCATCAGAGCTGCGATTGTAGTGAACCAGGATTCCTTCTCGAGTCTAGAATACAATCACTAGGATCCTTGCACAAAAACAATTTTTTTTTCAAAGAGTTTTCATTGCATAAGACTTTCTGCGACATCCACTACCTGAAACTGTTTACAAGAGTCAAGAAAAGACACTACCAGACTTAGGGTGCACTAGAGTAGCACTTGTCTGTGATTAAGAATTACTTGCAATTATGTGTGATAATTGATATATACATATACTAGAAGTAGAATGTCACAGGTATACGTGACTTCGTCTGAAAACAATGGCCTATCTGAAGGAAGAAATACGAGGATGAAACGAACTGTGCGGACTGTGCAAGGAGTTACATAATTATGGATGCATACATAATTATGGAATTCAGTGCATAGAAACCACAACAAGTCTTGTCACGTATAGATTCCCTCAGTACAAGAATAGGGTAATGATTTAGGGTATAAAGACAAGAACCGCCAATGTAAAGTGTGGTGTTTATCTAATTATACATGCTTGTTGCTGTATGAATTGATTTATACATCTGGCGGATTGTTTGATGTCACTTATGTGGTATATGCCTGTGTATATATATACTACTACTGTCTCGTAGGACGATATCAAACAAATATTTAACCCTATTGTGTTGTGTTCTTCCAGAACATGGCACCCAGAAGAGCTGTGAATGCTCGTGATCAACCTCCTCCTCCCCCACTACCAAAGACTGCTGAAGAGCTGAATGCTCTACTGGAAGAAAGGATCTCCACAGCTATCGCCCAGTACGAGGTGAACCATACTGAATAACGTGGAGGACCAAGCAATGCGAGACGCAATGGGAATGGAGATTCGTCTAGAGGAAACGCAGCTCAGGGCTGAACTTTCTAGCAGTTCCTAGACTGCAAATCGCTGAACTACGACGGCACTTGAGGTGCAGTGGCTTTTATACACTGGACGGAGAAGACTGAGGCTACTATCCGTATGAGCAAGTGTACTGCGGATCAGCAAGTCACTTTTGCTACTGGGTTGTTTGTTGATGAAGCTCTGACTTGGTGGAACTTGCAAGTCCAAACTCTGGGTGATGATGTGTAACACCCCCAAAATCCCACTTGCGGAAATCCCGCGAGGCGTGTTACGCATCAGAGTTCGAGCCACCAATCACATTGAACCAATAGTAAATACTTAAATAAAACATAATATCAAATCCCAAAGTGTTGTGTAGCGGAAGCATTTAATAAATCGTTTAGCAATTGTTTCATAATAATACTTAAAACCAATGTATCCAATGTAAATTAATCCAAGAGCCTCGATCCATGACCACTCCAGCACTCCCAGATAGCAAGACCATGTTCCAAGTGTTAATGACCTACAAGCATGCAGACAAGTGCGTCAGACTACGCTGGTGAGTTCAAGGTTTTGTTAACGTGTTGTGTTACCAGATATATGTTAATGCGATTCGATGCTGCGTTACGATGTTGCTCATGTTAGATACCCTAGGGAGTGTGCCCATGTGTATCCGGGGAGTGGGTACCGCTTAACGACCGATTGCTATGTTGCCTTCGTTAGATACCCTAGGGAGTGTGCCCATATGTATCCGAGGAGTGTGCCTCTAACAACCATAGCCCTACCCAGATAATTAGTTCACGCCAGTCCTTACGGTCCGGTGTGAGGTTTCCCACCTAATAGCGCTATCAACTAATTACCCCATTGCCCTCCAGGCAATAACCAAAACCGATTAAGTTGTTTACCCAATGTTTCCCTTCCGAATGTTTACCAGTTGTCCCAAACCACCGGGACGCATGCTTGAGAAAATGCATTGAACTCACCTGGGATTGCTCGGTATGATACACACAGTTCAATTAAGTTATAGAGCGATTAACCACGTCCTACCACAGTTATTATACGGGTCAGATTCGTATACAAGTAGTGCACGTATGTTCCATACATATTGTAACAGATTGTACAAGTATTCGACATTGCATTCCACGTATAGGTATCAGCGTAAACAATCACGTAAACAAGCAGAGTCCAAGTATTTGGCCCAATCAGTTGGGCTCGTAACAGTGTGCAGGCCCAATGACAAAGTGTACGTGTAAATGGTCTCGAGTCGGGACCAGAGATCTCGAGTCGCAACGAAGGAGGTTTCGAGTCGCATCCGGGCTGGTCTCGGTTTGTCATGGTCCGGTCTCGAGTCGCAACATGACTCGCAACCGTGGTCTCGGCTCGTGCGGTTTGTGCCGGGAATGTGTGGTCTCGAGTCGCAACGGGACTCGCAACGCCGGTCTCGAGTCGCAATTGGACTCGCAACCGGGGTTTCGGTTCATGCTGTTTTGCGTTGGTGTGTGTCGGTTTCGAGTCGAGACTAAGAGTTCTCGACTCGCAATCTGTTGTCGAGACAAGGTGTGTAACAGCTTTCCATGATTACACAGCAACAATCACTCCGTAAATCCAGCTAACAACTTATCAGTTTCACAAATCGGATCAAACACCATGTTTAACAGTTTTACATATTCAAATCATCATCAACAAGAACAGTAATTCAATATCAACATAATATGCAACCGGATCATTTGATTAACAACTATACGGCTCTAAATCAATGACATGTAACCCGAATCATGGCAACATACGTTTAACATAAACATGTCCGATTTAACAAGCATTCGGTTCAACATCATCTTAACAAGAATCCGAACAACATATTGCAAGATATCCGATTATCATGTAAACATCCCTACTCATGAATTCTAACACATAATCATATACAATCACATCATCATTTACGAATAATCAAGCACTAACCGATTGATAGAAGGTGATCCAATTCGGGAAAAGGTCTTCGAGGGAAAAGAAAGTGATGGCCACCGGCTTAGAGAGAGGAGAGCACTAGAGTTTGTGTGTGTTGTGTTGTTGTAACCAAAAGAGAAAACAACCCTAAGGGTGTTTGCTTATATGCGCACAAGAGGGAAAGAGGGAATGGGCCGAACCCCACTTGGGTTGCCCCTTGGTTCCGGTTACAAGGATTACGGCCCAAATGGCCTTGTGTGATTGATCCATGTTGTGCGGTTTTAGTTCAAGTGACATACATACAAGCATTAAATTCGTAACATACAATAGAAACACATATCACGTAAACATGTATTCATTTAATTAAAGTAGCTCACGTAAGCACGTAGCGTTACAGAAAGTAGGTTCAAATTACGAGTTGTCACAGTATCCCCAACTAAAAAGAAATTTCGTCCCGAAATTTGGTACGCACTCACTGAGAGAGCTAGATAAGTTAAAGCAGCTAGATAAGTTAAAGCTAGGTAAGTTATGTCGTTTGCTGGTTTTCCTAGGGTGTCACATCCTCCCCAACTTGAATGGGAATTTCGTCCCGAAATTCACTAGTTGCATCAGCATTAGGTTTGCTAGATTTTGACTGGTCTTCGGGGAACAAATGTGGATACTTAAGTTTCATCTGGTCCTCGAGTTCCCACGTGAACTCTGGACCACGTCTTGAGTTCCAACGAACTCTCACAATCGGTATACGGCTGTGTTTACGAACTTTAACTTCCCGATCCATAATCTCAATTGGTTCTTCGACAAACTGCAATTTGTCGTCTATCTTTAGCTCTTGAAATGGTACTACTAGTGTTTCATCAACCAAACACTTCTTTAGCTGCGATACGTGAAATACATCATGGACATTACCCAACTCAGCCGGTAATTCCAACCTGTAGGCCACCTTTCCAATCCGTTCTACAATTTTGAAGGGTCCTACATAACGAGGGTTTAGTTTGCCGCGTTTCCCAAAACGCACCACACCCTTCCAGGGTGAAACCTTTAACATAACGCGGTCATTAACTTCAAATTCCAGCGGTTTACTACGCTTGTCAGCGTAGCTTTTCTGGCGGTCGCGAGCTGCGGCCATACGGTTTCGGATCTGTACAATGCTTTCTGATGCCTCAAGCACAAACTCAGGTCCTGTGATCTGACTATCACCCACCTCCTGCCAACAAAGGGGTGAACGACATTTCCGTCCGTACAGTGCTTCGAACGGAGCTGCCTTAATACTTGTATGGTAGCTGTTGTTGTAGGAGAATTCTATCAACGGTAAGTGCTTCTCCCATCCTTTCCCAAAGTCGATTACACATGCCCGCAGCATGTCTTCAAGTGTTTGGATGGTGCGCTCGCTTTGACCATCTGTCTGAGGGTGATAAGAGGTACTCATGTCGAGTTGGGAACCGAACGATTTATGCATTGACTGCCATAACTCTGAAGTGAAACGCGGATCTCGGTCTGAGATGATAGAAGTTGGCACCCCATGCCTAGAAACCACCTCCTTAAGATACACTGCTGCCAGCTGAGAAAATTTGTCTGTTTCCTTGATTGCTAAGAAATGTGCTGACTTCGTGAGGCGATCAACAATCACCCAAATAGTATCGTTTCCAGCCTGAGTTCGAGGTAGCCCTGTCACGAAATCCATGGCGATCTGTTCCCACTTCCATGTGGGTATCTCTGGTTGCTGCAGTAGACCTGAGGGTTTTTGATGTTCTGCTTTGACTTTAGCACAAGTCAAACATTTGCTGACATAGGTTGCTATATGAGCCTTCATGTTGGGCCACCAGTAAATAGTTTTCAAGTCGTGGTACATCTTATCTGATCCAGGATGTACAGAGTAGCGTGATTTATGTGCCTCTTCCATTACAAGTTCTCGTAAGTTGCCAAAGAATGGGACCCAAATGCGTCCAGTTACGTAGTAAGCACCGTCTCCCTTTCGTTCTAGTCGTTGCCTCGAGCCACGTAAAGCTTCAGCTCGAACATTCTCTGGTTTTAACGCTTCTAACTGAGCGTCTCGTATTTGGGAAGGAAGGTTGGACTGAATTGTGAGTTGCAATGCTCGCACACGCCTAGGTGCATTATCCTTTCTGCTGAGGGCGTCAGCTACAACGTTCGCCTTGCCCGGATGATACTTGATGGCACATTCATAATCGTTCAATAATTCCACCCATCGTCGTTGTCGCATATTCAACTCTTTCTGGTCGAAGATGTGCTGGAGACTCCTATGGTCGGTGCAGATGGTGCATTTGGTACCGTACAGATAGTGCCTCCAAATCTTCAACGCAAACACCACCGCTCCTAATTCCAAATCGTGAGTCGTATAGTTCTTCTCGTGCACCTTTAGCTGACGAGAAGCATAAGCTATCACCTTCTCGCGTTGCATCAACACGCAACCGAGACCCTGAATCGAAGCATCACAATAAACCACAAAATCTTCGGTACCCTCTGGTAACGACAAGATCGGTGCACTGCAAAGTTTCTGTTTTAACAACTGGAAGGCCTCTTCCTGCTTCGTTCCCCAAGAGTACGCCGTGTTTGTCACACCCCCAAAATCCCACCTGCGGAGTACTACCGCCTAGAGGCGTGACTGACCAGGATCCAGCCACCAATCATACTGAACAAGCATATAAGTAGTTATAAAAGTTTAACCATCACGATTGGTGTTCCAAAACAAATAAGTTTAAGTTGCAAGCGGAAGCATAAGTTTAAAGTTATAACATAAGTTCCAAAAGTTTCAAGTTTAACATAGTCTTGTAGCAATCCCTGTCCCACAACGATCCTCCTCCATGCAAGCTCCCACTGAGTACCTATGGTCCTGCAAAGCATGTAGTAACGAGTCAACAACTAGTTGAGTGAGTTCACGGGTGGGCGTTCGTTTTAGTTGTTTCGAAAACAGTTTACTTTATCTGGCATCCTGCCGTGGGGGTTACCCCATAGTTTAAAAACGTGACCAGTTCGTTCCCAGTTACTCCGGCACTCCGGCCGTGGGGGCTACCCCATGTAGTTATCAGGCATTTCGGCCGTGGGGGCTACCCCATGTGCATCATCTGGCTCTCCAGCCGTGGGGGCTACCCCATGTGTATACTAGACTCGTTACCGTATCGATTGCTGACTGTAGTCATGTTTATGTGCCCTGAAAACATCAATGTCTATCATCATTGACGTGCCCCAGATCCATTAGTTCACGCCCGTCCTCTGCGGCACGGTGTGAGGCTTGTCAGACCTAAATAGCGCTATCTAACTAATGACCCGCTCGCCATTGGCCCGGCGATTAGTCGATACAAAAAGGAGGGACTTCGTGATAGAGTTTTAGTCTAGTACGTTTATCCGTCCATCCGGACGAGGAATCACATTCCTGAACCACTGACGTCCTACCCAAGGTAGACGAGGAACCACGTTCCTTAACCCCGTTCCCAACCCAGGGAATCCCATGCTTTGTAAAGGGTGTGAACTCACCTTGGTTTGCTCGGCAGTCAAACACAGAAAGTCAATCAAGTCGCAAGTAGTCAATAACGTCCTAACACGGATATCACGTATAATCAGATTCGAACCAAGTAGTGCACAAATGTTCAACACGTTTGGCAAGCACGTTTAATCAGTAACAGTTCATAGGTAACAGTTAATCACATGTTCAAAGTCCAAACAGTTGGGCTCGTGATAACAGGCCCAAATAACTCATCAACAGTAGCACAGAAGTTCATAAGTCCGGCCCACTAACTAAGGCCCAAAGTGTGGTCTCGAGTCGCAACCGGACTCGCAAGCATGGTCTCGAGTCATGCTGTGTGTTGATCATGGATGGTTGCGAGTCGCAACCGGTGTCGCAACCATGGTTTCGGTTCATCATGCTGAGGTCTCGAGTCGCAACGGGACTCGTATCCTGTGGTTTCGGCTTGTCCTGTTATGGTTGCGAGTCGCAACCGCGTGGTCTCGAGTCATCACGCTGTGGTTGCGAGTCGCAACGGGTGATTGCGAGTCGGTAAGCTGTCGTTTTCAAGTTCACGTGTTGATGCAGGTGTATCAGTCCCATTAGTACAATATAATCAGGCCCAAATCCGGAAACTACCCATAGCATTCCACTAACAGTTTTCCTAATCAGGTTACTAGTCAAAGATGGATCAAAATCACAAGGGTTTTCACATTCTTAACTATCATTCAAAGTGTTCTTCACATATTCAAACACATATTCAACAAGTTCATAACATATTAACCACTTATTCACCCAAAATCATGAACAACTATCAAGATACAATTTTACTAGCATGCATCCTACTTGACAAACATATTCATTAGCCGATTTTCTTAGTATAAACACCCAAACTTTTCGGATCTAATCCAAGTGCAACCAATATCATCATTCACCCTTTTTAACATACAATGAACCCATTTTCATCATCAAATATTTATGTATAGTTCAACTAATAACAAGAAACATTCATGAACCGATTTCTTTTCAAAACATTATGTATAACTCATCTTAACATATTGTCACATAATCTCATCTTACAAACATAACATGAACACACTAACATTCAACAAAGCATTAAGAACACTAACCGGTTATGGGTTTCGAGGGTGTGTGAAAAGCTTCCAACCGGGTGTGTGTGTGAGCCGATCCAAGTCCAAAGATCCAAGAATGATGGAGTGTGTTTGTGTTCTAGAGTTTAGGTGAGAGAGAGAAGTAGGAGAGTGTGTGGGTGTAATGTTTCAACAAAATGGCAAAGTTAACTAAGGATGGTGTATTTATAGTCAAGTTCCAAATGGTGCACCCTTAGTGGGTTTCGAGTGGGGTTCACGGCCCAAAGGCCTAACCGGCCAAAGGTTCTCGGCCCAAGGCCCAAAACCGATTACTATACACTCGAGACCTCATGGTCTCGAGTCGGGTTCTTGGTTCTCGGGTTGGGTTCTCGGTTCACATAAAACACGTACACATATATATACAAATGCACTCACAACAAAGCACTTATCACATAAAAGGGTTCACGTTATCATTTTAACTAGTCACAAAACGTACAAGCAAGTTACAACGAAAGGTTCTAAATTTCGAGTTGTCACATCATCCCCAAGTTGAAAGAAATTTCGTCCCGAAATTTGATGGCACTCACTGAGGAAGCTAGTCAAGTTGCATGGTTTTCCCGGTTATCCTGGGGTGTCACATCCACCCCCCGTTGATCTGGAATTTCGTCCCGAAATTCCGTAGCTTCAGCCTCAGTAGCGTTTGTACTGTTCTCAAACAGTTGGGGATACTTTTGTTTCATCCGATCTTCGCGCTCCCAGGTAAACTCTGGGCCGCGACGTGAGTTCCAACGAACTCGAACAAGAGGTATTCTAGTGCTCTTGAGGACCTTAACATCCCGGTCCGTGATCTCGACAGGTTCTTCGACGAATTTCAACTGTTCGTCGATCGTGAGTTCCTTCAGAGGAACTACGTGCGTCTCATCTGACAGACACTTCTTCAGATTTGACACATGGAAAACGTTGTGAACTGCCCCGAGTTCTGCTGGTAATTTCAGTCTGTAGGCCACCTTGCCTATTTTCTCAAGAATTTCGAAAGGTCCAACGTATCGTGGGTTGAGTTTGCCGCGTTTACCAAAACGAACCACACCCTTCCAGGGTGAAACTTTGAGTAAAACCCGCTCCCCAACCTGGAGCTCGAGTGGTTTCCTGCCCTTATCGGCGTATGCCTTCTGACGGTCACGAGCGGCCGCCATGCGTTGTCGTATTTGAGCAATCCGCTCAGTAGTGTCTACCACATGTTCTGGACCAGTGATCTGACTATCCCCCACCTCTGCCCAACAGAGGGGTGACCGGCATTTACGTCCGTACAATGCCTCAAACGGAGCAGCTTTAATGCTGGTGTGGTAGCTGTTATTATACGAAAATTCCACGAGTGGCAGATGCCTTTCCCAGCTGTTGCCAAAGTCGATTACACAAGCGCGAAGCATGTCTTCTAGGGTCTGAATAGTACGCTCGGACTGCCCGTCCGTCTGTGGGTGATACGCTGTGCTCATATCAAGTCGTGAGCCAAAAGACTTGTGCATTGCCTGCCACAGTTCCGAAGTAAAGCGTGCATCTCGATCAGAGATAATAGAAGTGGGCACCCCGTGCCTTGAAACAACTTCCTTGAGGTATATTTCCGCCAGAGTGGAGAACTTATCCGTCTCCTTGATTGCCAAGAAATGTGCGGATTTCGTGAGTCGATCCACGATCACCCAGATAGTATCGTTTCCGCGCTGGGATCTAGGTAGGCCAGTAACGAAATCCATGGAAATTTGCTCCCATTTCCATTGTGGTATCTCTGGTTGCTGAAGTAGGCCTGAGGGTTTCTGATATTCCGTCTTGACTCGCGCACAAGTCAAACACTTGCTGACATACGTTGCTATGTGGGCCTTCATGCTAGGCCACCAATACGTGGTTTTAATATCGTGGTACATCTTGTCCGAACCAGGGTGTACCGAGTAGCGAGATTTGTGCGCTTCATCCATCACAAGTTCTCGTAAATCGCCATAGAGTGGGACCCAAATGCGTCCTGTTACATAATAAGCACCGTCTTCCTTCTGTTCTAAGCGTTGCCTTGACCCGCGTAGGGCTTCGGCTCTAATGTTTTCTGGTTTCAGTGCTTCTATCTGAGCAGCTCGTATCTGCGAAGGTAGACTAGAATGGATCGTGAGTTGTAAAGCTCTTACACGCTTAGGCGTAGTGTCCTTTCGACTGAGGGCGTCTGCCACAACATTGGCCTTGCCCGGGTGATACCTGATAGAGCACTCGTAATCATTCAGCAGTTCGACCCATCGTCGTTGCCGCATATTCAGTTCCTTCTGCTTGAATATGTGTTCTAAACTTCTGTGGTCGGTGTAGATGGCGCACTTGGTTCCGTACAGGTAATGCCGCCATAGTTTAAGTGCGAAAACAACAGCTCCCAGCTCTAAATCATGTGTCGTGTAGTTCTTCTCGTGAACTTTAAGTTGTCGTGAGGCGTAAGCTATGACTTTATCTCGTTGCATCAATACACAACCAAGACCTTGAATTGATGCATCACAGTAAACCACAAAATCGTCTGTGCCTTCTGGCAGTGAAAGGATAGGTGCACTACAAAGTCTATCCTTTAGATGTTGAAAAGCTAACTCTTGTGCATTTCCCCAATGATAAACAACGCCTTTCTGCGTTAGTAAGGTGAGAGGCTGCGCGATCTTAGAAAAATCCTTAATGAATCTCCTGTAATATCCTGCCAATCCCAAAAATTGGCGAATTTCCTTTGGTGTGCGAGGCGCAGGCCAGTTCTTAATAGATTCCACTTTGGATGGATCAACGTGAATCCCATCCTTGTTCACCACATGCCCTAGGAAATGGACTTCACGAAGCCAGAAGTCGCATTTCGAGAATTTTGCGTAAAGCTGTTCCTTCCGAAGGAGTTCCAAAATAAGTCGTAGATGTTGTTCGTGCTCTTCTTTGCTCTTAGAATAGATCAGGATGTCGTCGATAAAGACTATAACAAACTTATCCAGGTACGGTTTGCACACTCGATTCATCAAATCCATAAAAACTGCCGGTGCGTTCGTCAACCCAAACGGCATGACCAGAAACTCATAGTGCCCATATCGAGTTCTAAAGGCCGTCTTGGAAACATCCTCTTCTCGAACTCTCAGCTGGTGATATCCCGATCTCAGATCGATCTTTGAGTAGTAGCTCGACCCCTGCAACTGGTCGAACAAGTCGTCAATACGCGGTAGAGGATAACGATTCTTCACAGTCACCTTGTTGAGTTCGCGATAGTCGATACACATTCTGAAGGTACCGTCCTTCTTCTTCACAAATAACACTGGAGCTCCCCAAGGCGATGAGCTAGGACGAATAAAACCCTTATCCAAGAGTTCTTGTAGTTGCGTGGAGAGTTCTTCCAACTCTGATGGCGCTAAACGATAAGGTGCACGGGCTACAGGCGCGGCTCCAGGAGCTAAATCAATCTGAAACTCGACTTGGCGATGGGGCGGAAGACCAGGTAATTCCTCAGGGAATACCTCAGGATAGTCGCGTACAACGGGAAAATCTTCTAACTTCTTCTCCTTTTCTGTGGTATCAGTAACTAAAGCCAAAATCGCAGTGTGGCCCTTTCGTAAGCATTTATGAGCCTTAAGAAGAGAGATGATGTTCTCAACAGCACTTCTCTTGTCGCCACGAATCATGAGAGGTTCACTACCTAAACCAGGAATACGAACGATCTTCTCGTTGCAAAGAATCTCTGCTCGGTGTTGGGATAACCAATCCATCCCGATGACAACGTCGAAACTACCCAAGACAATAGGAATAAGATCGATAGCGAAGGTCTGATTAGCGAGAATAAGCTGGCAACCCTTGACTACGTGAGAGGCTTCCAAACTCTTACCATTAGCTAGCTCTACAGTGTGCTTGTCGCTCAGGGGTGTAGGAATACGCTTAAGCATCTTACTAACTTCTAGTGACACATAACTAGTATCGGCACCCGAATCAAATAAGACTGTAACATAAAAGTCGTCGAGAAGGAACTTACCCGTCACCACGTTGGGATCATTCCTTGCTTCACCTTGACCAATCACGAACACACGTCCCCTAGCACCATTGTTGTTGTTGTTCCCATTGTTACCATTCCCCTGGTTGTTGTTGTTGTTCTGGTTCAGTTGGGGACAATCTTTCTTGAAATGACCTTCAGCTCCACACTGAAAGCACCCTTTGTTGTTACCCTGCTGCTGTCGCTGATTCTGCTGAGGTTGCTGACGATTCTGATTGACGGGGTATGCGCTTCTGCAATCCTTTGCAACATGACCAGGCTTGTTGCATCGATGACAGTTGCCCCTGGTGCATGGCCCACTGTGGTGTAGGCTACAACGATTGCACTTGGGGTGATTCCCCTTGTATCCACCATGACTTTGACCACTAGATGACTGCTGACCGGGGCTCTTGTGATCATCCGTCTTTCTCTGCTGAGACTGGGTTTGCACTGAAGTTGAACCCCTGCTTGAAGTTCCATCCCATTTCCGTTTATCCCCACTAGAAGCACCAGAAGTAGTTGCAGCACCTATACGCTTCGGTAACTTGTTCTGCTCCACCGCTTGGTCAGTAAGACGGTGAGCCAACTGTACAACCTGCTGGATAGTAGTCAACCTCGCTGAAGTCACATGACTTTGGATCTCTGGCACCAAGCCCTTGAGATAGAGTTCAATTCGCTTGTAGGGAGGATCCACCATAGTAGGACACAACAAGGCAAGCTCATGCGATCTCTTAGTGTATGCCTCAATTTCTGATCCCGACATCTTAAGATTGTAAAACTCATCCTCCAGTTTGTGAATGTCGTCACGACTGCAGTATTCCTCCCTGATCATTTCCTTGAAGTTTTCCCATGGGGTGGCGTTGGCAGCAACCAACCCTAACATCTGCACTTGAGCATTCCACCACGTGAGAGCCAAACCCTCGAGAGTACCAGTAGCATACTTCACCCTGCGCGCTTCAGGGCATTCGCACATTTCGAACACAGACTCCAGTTTCTCAAACCAGTGTAGGAGACCTACTGCTCCTTCAGTGCCGCTAAAAGTCGTGGGTCGACAGTCCATAAAGGTCTTAAAAGTGCACACCGGTGCCTGAGCATACTGACCTAAGGTAGGTGAAAGAAAAGACAGAGTTTAACACAAAGGTTGGTTCACGAGAGTAGGATCCAAATGATCCTAGAACAATTTCGGACTGCAGGATATACCTCCTGCGTGTGCAGCTGCGAGCGCTGCGGCAACTCGTTCGTTGATCAAAGCCGTCAACTGGGCTTGTGTCATGTTAACGCGTCCAGACATGGTTCTTCATAACAAGAGTAATACGTGTGAGAGAGGTTCGCGAAAGCACGATAGTAGGACAGAGTAAGCACGCACGTGTTCAAACAACAGTAGCTATACTAATCAAGCATACCATGAGCAGTGTACTACGCAACTAACAAGTAGGCAATATACATACATCATATTACCTAGAACGTCGAGCCTTGCATGAGGAGCGAAGTGTCGTTGTGGACCGTCGAGCGCTATACCGGTTATAGTCTGGTTTTAACAAAAACGTTTCTCCTTTATTAAAACCAAGTTCACTATAACCAATGGCTCTGATACCAATCTGTCACACCCCCAAAATCCCACCTGCGGAGTACTACCGCCTAGAGGCGTGACTGACCAGGATCCAGCCACCAATCATACTGAACAAGCATATAAGTAGTTATAAAAGTTTAACCATCACGATTGGTGTTCCAAAACAAATAAGTTTAAGTTGCAAGCGGAAGCATAAGTTTAAAGTTATAACATAAGTTCCAAAAGTTTCAAGTTTAACATAGTCTTGTAGCAATCCCTGTCCCACAACGATCCTCCTCCATGCAAGCTCCCACTGAGTACCTATGGTCCTGCAAAGCATGTAGTAACGAGTCAACAACTAGTTGAGTGAGTTCACGGGTGGGCGTTCGTTTTAGTTGTTTCGAAAACAGTTTACTTTATCTGGCATCCTGCCGTGGGGGTTACCCCATAGTTTAAAAACGTGACCAGTTCGTTCCCAGTTACTCCGGCACTCCGGCCGTGGGGGCTACCCCATGTAGTTATCAGGCATTTCGGCCGTGGGGGCTACCCCATGTGCATCATCTGGCTCTCCAGCCGTGGGGGCTACCCCATGTGTATACTAGACTCGTTACCGTATCGATTGCTGACTGTAGTCATGTTTATGTGCCCTGAAAACATCAATGTCTATCATCATTGACGTGCCCCAGATCCATTAGTTCACGCCCGTCCTCTGCGGCACGGTGTGAGGCTTGTCAGACCTAAATAGCGCTATCTAACTAATGACCCGCTCGCCATTGGCCCGGCGATTAGTCGATACAAAAAGGAGGGACTTCGTGATAGAGTTTTAGTCTAGTACGTTTATCCGTCCATCCGGACGAGGAATCACATTCCTGAACCACTGACGTCCTACCCAAGGTAGACGAGGAACCACGTTCCTTAACCCCGTTCCCAACCCAGGGAATCCCATGCTTTGTAAAGGGTGTGAACTCACCTTGGTTTGCTCGGCAGTCAAACACAGAAAGTCAATCAAGTCGCAAGTAGTCAATAACGTCCTAACACGGATATCACGTATAATCAGATTCGAACCAAGTAGTGCACAAATGTTCAACACGTTTGGCAAGCACGTTTAATCAGTAACAGTTCATAGGTAACAGTTAATCACATGTTCAAAGTCCAAACAGTTGGGCTCGTGATAACAGGCCCAAATAACTCATCAACAGTAGCACAGAAGTTCATAAGTCCGGCCCACTAACTAAGGCCCAAAGTGTGGTCTCGAGTCGCAACCGGACTCGCAAGCATGGTCTCGAGTCATGCTGTGTGTTGATCATGGATGGTTGCGAGTCGCAACCGGTGTCGCAACCATGGTTTCGGTTCATCATGCTGAGGTCTCGAGTCGCAACGGGACTCGTATCCTGTGGTTTCGGCTTGTCCTGTTATGGTTGCGAGTCGCAACCGCGTGGTCTCGAGTCATCACGCTGTGGTTGCGAGTCGCAACGGGTGATTGCGAGTCGGTAAGCTGTCGTTTTCAAGTTCACGTGTTGATGCAGGTGTATCAGTCCCATTAGTACAATATAATCAGGCCCAAATCCGGAAACTACCCATAGCATTCCACTAACAGTTTTCCTAATCAGGTTACTAGTCAAAGATGGATCAAAATCACAAGGGTTTTCACATTCTTAACTATCATTCAAAGTGTTCTTCACATATTCAAACACATATTCAACAAGTTCATAACATATTAACCACTTATTCACCCAAAATCATGAACAACTATCAAGATACAATTTTACTAGCATGCATCCTACTTGACAAACATATTCATTAGCCGATTTTCTTAGTATAAACACCCAAACTTTTCGGATCTAATCCAAGTGCAACCAATATCATCATTCACCCTTTTTAACATACAATGAACCCATTTTCATCATCAAATATTTATGTATAGTTCAACTAATAACAAGAAACATTCATGAACCGATTTCTTTTCAAAACATTATGTATAACTCATCTTAACATATTGTCACATAATCTCATCTTACAAACATAACATGAACACACTAACATTCAACAAAGCATTAAGAACACTAACCGGTTATGGGTTTCGAGGGTGTGTGAAAAGCTTCCAACCGGGTGTGTGTGTGAGCCGATCCAAGTCCAAAGATCCAAGAATGATGGAGTGTGTTTGTGTTCTAGAGTTTAGGTGAGAGAGAGAAGTAGGAGAGTGTGTGGGTGTAATGTTTCAACAAAATGGCAAAGTTAACTAAGGATGGTGTATTTATAGTCAAGTTCCAAATGGTGCACCCTTAGTGGGTTTCGAGTGGGGTTCACGGCCCAAAGGCCTAACCGGCCAAAGGTTCTCGGCCCAAGGCCCAAAACCGATTACTATACACTCGAGACCTCATGGTCTCGAGTCGGGTTCTTGGTTCTCGGGTTGGGTTCTCGGTTCACATAAAACACGTACACATATATATACAAATGCACTCACAACAAAGCACTTATCACATAAAAGGGTTCACGTTATCATTTTAACTAGTCACAAAACGTACAAGCAAGTTACAACGAAAGGTTCTAAATTTCGAGTTGTCACAGTGTTCTTCTGTGTCAGTGAGGTGAGGGGTTGCGCGATTTTCGAGAAATCTTTAATGAACCTTCGATAATACCCTGCGAGACCAAGAAATTGTCGCACCTCAGACGGAGTCTTTGGTGCCGCCCAATTCTTAACTGCATCCACCTTCGCAGGATCCACATGTATCCCTTTCTCGTTAACAACGTGCCCAAGGAAATGCACTTCTCGAATCCAAAAGTCGCACTTAGAAAACTTCGCATACAGTTGTTCCCTTCTCAAAAGTTCCAAGATGAGACGTAGGTGACGCTCGTGATCTTCTCTGTTCTTGGAATAGACTAAGATATCGTCAATAAACACTATAACAAACTCGTCGAGATATGGCTTACATACGCGGTTCATGAGATCCATGAAAACCGCTGGTGCATTGGTCAATCCAAACGGCATGACCAAAAACTCATAGTGTCCGTAGCGCGTTCGAAAAGCTGTCTTGGGAACATCCTCTTCCCTAACCCTTACCTGGTGATAACCTGATCTTAAGTCGATCTTGGAATAGAAGCTTGACCCTTGCAGCTGGTCAAACAAGTCGTCGATGCGTGGTAACGGATAGCGGTTCTTAGTGGTCACCTTGTTGAGCTCTCGATAGTCGATACACATACGGAATGACCCGTCTTTCTTCTTTACGAACAGAACTGGGGCTCCCCAAGGTGAAGAACTGGGTCGAATGAAACCCCTATCCAGCAGCTCCTGTAGCTGATTAGACAGTTCCTGTAATTCTCCAGGTGCTAGCCGGTAGGGAGCTCGAGCAATTGGAGCCGCTCCCGGCGCAAGATCAATATGAAATTCTACTTGACGGTGAGGAGGTAACCCTGGTAGCTCCTCTGGAAGCACATCGGCGAAGTCTCGCACCACTGGCAAGTCTTCGATCTTTCTCTCCTCAGACTGAGCGTTAGTAACTAACGCTAACATTGCAGGATACCCCTTTTGCAGATATTGCTGTGCACGCATGGTCGAGATAATACCAACCATCGTCCCACTACGATGCCCTTGAACTAATAATGTCTCCCCATCAGGGAGAGGGATACGCACGATCTTCTCTTTACACAAAATTTCTGCTTGGTGCTTAGACAACCAATCCATGCCTACCACTATGTCAAAACTACCGAGCGTAACGGGAAGGAGGCCAATATCAAACACCTGACCCACGAGATCTAGTTTGCATCCAAAAAGGACATTCGAGGCTTCTATCGTCTTACCATCTGCTAGTTCTACTACTTGTTTAACTTCTAAAGGTGTTGGGGTTATCCCTAATCGTTGACTAAACTCTAGGGACACATAACTCCAATCGGCACCCGAATCGAATAATACAGAAGCAATACGACTGTTAACAGGAAACGTACCAGTTACAACGTTGCCGTCATTCCTGGCATCCCCTGCTCCAAGCTGGAACACTCTGCCTCGAGCACCATTTCCCCCATTGTTGCCGTTGTTGTTGTTGTTTCCAGCATTGTCGTTATTCGGGCGGTTGTTGTCGTTGGCGTTCTGGTTTAACTGAGGGCAATCCCGCTTAAAGTGACCCTCGTCACCACACTGATAGCACCCCTTCCTGAAACCCTGGTTCTGCTGGGGTGGTTGTCCCTGTTGTCTCTGATTCTGCTGGTTTTGTTGCTGCTGGTGTTTGGGTTGTGGGGCCCTACAATCCCTGGCCTCATGACCCGCCTTACCACACCTGTTACACATCCGACTACACGCCCCGAAATGATGATAGCCACACTTGTTACATCGTGGCTTCTTCCCTGCATACGAACCCTGGCTGTGGCCACTTCCCTGGCCTTGATTGACTGAAGACGACTGGCTGATGCTGCGGTTGTTGTTGTTGTCTGGCCTTTTCTGAGTATGACCAGCACTGGATGCTTTGTCGTAGTCGCTCCACTTTCGTTTGTTATCATTAGCAGATGTAGTAGCAGTGGGTGCCGCAGCAGCAGTGGCTGAAATGCGCGGGGGTAACGAATTGCTCTCGACCTCTTGATCCACAATCTTATGAGTCAGTCGAACAATCTGTGTTAAATCATTGAGATGGGCTGCAGTGACCAAACTCTTCACACGTGGAGGCAACCCTTTGATGAATAACTCAATCCTCCGAGACATAGGCCGGGATAAGTTTGGGCACATGTCAGCCAGTTCATACGATCGTTTCACATACGCCTCGACTTCAGATCCAACCATCTTCAAGTCGTAGTACTCGTTTTCCAATTTCTGGACTTCATCCCGAGGACAGTACTCCTCCCTGATCAGTTCTTTAAAGTCTTCCCAGGTTGTGGCATTCGCTGCCTCGATGCCCAACAACTGTACCTGGGCGTTCCACCACGTTAGGGCACCATCTGCCAAGGTACCCGCAGCATATTTCACCCTGTCCCCAGCGGGACAGTTACAGATAGCAAACACGGACTCTGCTTTCTCGAACCATCTCAGAAGTCCCACAGCCCCTTCAGTTCCGGTGAAGGTCTGTGGCTTACAGTCCATAAACATTTTGAATGTACACGCAGGCTGGTTAGGTTGAGGTTGCGCTTGCTGACCTAAATGACGAAAGGGAACACATTATAGAAGTGAAAAGACGTGTACGCAATACGAGGGTAAGAGTACTTGGTACATTCCGTACCAGCTTGATAGGCTGCTAAAGCCTCAGCCACGCGGGTGTTGATTAGGTCAGTCAACTCAGCCTGAGTCATGGTGATGTTGCCACGTCAGTGTCCTCGTCCACTCATGTTTCTATAGTTGGGAATAAACCGATTTAGAAATCGAAACGAGATGGAAGTCAAGTATCATACTGATATTTACGTACTACCAAGTTCACACATAGTAAGGCAGAACCCTCTTCACGCTCGATAAGCCTCACTGGGACTTGCATGCACCCCGCGTTATTAGTAAGTGTGCACCCATAATAATAAGGCGATTTGCATGCTTATCTCAGTGCCTCTTAGCTTGCGCTCAAAGTTTCCCCCGTTCAAACAACACAACAGATGGTGTCACAGGTCTATGGTTCACATGAGTCGAAGAGTAGTGTCACACTATCAAGTCACTATGGTGTTAGATGTTTCAGTCAATATACGTTGTGAGTGTGTGGCTGCTAAGTAAATAATGTATAAAGTGAGAGAGAGACGAACCTTGCAATCTGGAGCTGAGTGTCATGATCGATTTTTCGAAGTTGTTCGGTTATAGTCTGGTTTTACAAAACGTTTTAAAACCTAGTTCACTATAACCAGTGGCTCTGATACCAACTGTAACACCCCCAAAATCCCACTTGCGGAAATCCCGCGAGGCGTGTTACGCATCAGAGTTCGAGCCACCAATCACATTGAACCAATAGTAAATACTTAAATAAAACATAATATCAAATCCCAAAGTGTTGTGTAGCGGAAGCATTTAATAAATCGTTTAGCAATTTTTTCATAATAATACTTAAAACCAATGTATCCAATGTAAATTAATCCAAGAGCCTCGATCCATGACCACTCCAGCACTCCCAGATAGCAAGACCATGTTCCAAGTGTTAATGACCTACAAGCATGCAGACAAGTGCGTCAGACTACGCTGGTGAGTTCAAGGTTTTGTTAACGTGTTGTGTTACCAGATATATGTTAATGCGATTCGATGCTGCGTTACGATGTTGCTCATGTTAGATACCCTAGGGAGTGTGCCCATGTGTATCCGGGGAGTGGGTACCCCTTAACGACCGATTGCTATGTTGCCTTCGTTAGATACCCTAGGGAGTGTGCCCATATGTATCCGAGGAGTGTGCCTCTAACAACCATAGCCCTACCCAGATAATTAGTTCACGCCCGTCCTTACGGCCCGGTGTGAGGTTTCCCACCTAATAGCGCTATCAACTAATTACCCCATTGCCCTCCAGGCAATAACCAAAACCGATTAAGTTGTTTACCCAATGTTTCCCTTCCGAATGTTTACCAGTTGTCCCAAACCACCGGGACGCATGCTTGAGAAAATGCATTGAACTCACCTGGGATTGCTCGGTATGATACACACAGTTCAATTAAGTTATAGAGCGATTAACCACGTCCTACCACAGTTATTATACGGGTCAGATTCGTATACAAGTAGTGCACGTATGTTCCATACATATTGTAACAGATTGTACAAGTATTCGACATTGCATTCCACGTATAGGTATCAGCGTAAACAATCACGTAAACAAGCAGAGTCCAAGTATTTGGCCCAATCAGTTGGGCTCGTAACAGTGTGCAGGCCCAATGACAAAGTGTACGTGTAAATGGTCTCGAGTCGGGACCAGAGATCTCGAGTCGCAACGAAGGAGGTTTCGAGTCGCATCCGGGCTGGTCTCGGTTTGTCATGGTCTGGTCTCGAGTCGCAACATGACTCGCAACCGTGGTCTCGGCTCGTGCGGTTTGTGCCGGGAATGTGTGGTCTCGAGTCGCAACGGGACTCGCAACGCCGGTCTCGAGTCGCAATTGGACTCGCAACCGGGGTTTCGGTTCATGCTGTTTTGCGTTGGTGTGTGTCGGTTTCGAGTCGAGACTAAGAGTTCTCGACTCGCAATCTCTTGTCGAGACAAGGTGTGTAACAGCTTTCCATGATTACACAGCAACAATCACTCCGTAAATCCAGCTAACAACTTATCAGTTTCACAAATCGGATCAAACACCATGTTTAACAGTTTTACATATTCAAATCATCATCAACAAGAACAGTAATTCAATATCAACATAATATGCAACCGGATCATTTGATTAACAACTATACGGCTCTAAATCAATGACATGTAACCCGAATCATGGCAACATACGTTTAACATAAACATGTCCGATTTAACAAGCATTCGGTTCAACATCATCTTAACAAGAATCCGAACAACATATTGCAAGATATCCGATTATCATGTAAACATCCCTACTCATGAATTCTAACACATAATCATATACAATCACATCATCATTTACGAATAATCAAGCACTAACCGATTGATAGAAGGTGATCCGATTCGGGAAAAGGTCTTCGAGGGAAAAGAAAGTGATGGCCACCGGCTTAGAGAGAGGAGAGCACTAGAGTTTGTGTGTGTTGTGTTGTTGTAACCAAAAGAGAAAACAACCCTAAGGGTGTTTGCTTATATGCGCACAAGAGGGAAAGAGGGAATGGGCCGAACCCCACTTGGGTTGCCCCTTGGTTCCGGTTACAAGGATTACGGCCCAAATGGCCTTGTGTGATTGATCCATGTTGTGCGGTTTTAGTTCGAGTAACATACATACAAGCATTTAATTCGTAACATACAATAGAAACACATATCACGTAAACATGTATTCATTTAATTAAAGTAGCTCACGTAAGCACGTAGCGTTACAGAAAGTAGGTTCAAATTACGAGTTGTCACAGTATCCCCAACTAAAAAGAAATTTCGTCCCGAAATTTGGTACGCACTCACTGAGAGAGCTAGATAAGTTAAAGCAGCTAGATAAGTTAAAGCTAGGTAAGTTATGTCGTTTGCTGGTTTTCCTGGGGTGTCACATCCTCCCCAACTTGAATGGGAATTTCGTCCCGAAATTCACTAGTTGCATCAGCATTAGGTTTGCTAGATTTTGACTGGTCTTCGGGGAACAAATGTGGATACTTAAGTTTCATCTGGTCCTCGAGTTCCCACGTGAACTCTGGACCACGTCTTGAGTTCTAACGAACTCTCATCGTACATGGAGAAAAACGAGACGCGCCTCTGCGAATCATCAATTACATGAAGGCACAGAAGTGCTTAATGAAAGGATGTGTTGCTTTCCTAGCACACGTTGTAGATAAGAAGGCTGAGGAGCTGAAACTCAAAGACATTCCTGTGGCGAAGGAATTCCCTGATGTCTTTCCTGAAGATCTGCCAGGAATACCTCCACAACGACAAGTCGAATTCCGTATAGACTTGGTCCCAGGAGCCGCTCCTGTAGCCAAGGCACCCTATCGGCTCACACCATCCGAAATGCAAGAATTATCTGCACAACTCCAGGAGTTGTTGGATAAAGGATTCATAAGGCCAAGCTTCTCGCCTTGGGGAACTCCAGTATTGTTCGTGAAGAAGAAGGATGGAACTCTGCGGATGTGTATCGATTACATAGAACTGAACAAGCTCACAATCAAGAATCGGTATCCACTACAGAGGATTGATGACTTATTTGATCAGTTGCAAGGATCAAGCTACTATTCCAAGATCGATCTTCGATCTGGATACCATCAGTTAAGAATCCAAGAGGAAAGCGTACCAAAGACTGCATTCAGAACACGATATGGACATTACGAGTTTCTTGTGATGCCATTCGGACTGATGAACGCGCCAACGGTATTTATGGATCAGATGAACCGCGTATGCAAACCATATCTCGATAAATTCGTGATTGTATTTATCGATGATATCCTGATTTACTCACGAACGAGAGAAGAACATGAGCAACACCTCAGGACCATTTTGGAACTACTGAAGAAAGAGAAACTTTATGCGAAGTTCTCAAAGTGCGAATTTTGGATTCGCGAAGTACAATTTTTTGGTCACGTTGTGAATGAGAAAGGCATCCATGTAGACCCATCCAAGATTGAAGCAATAAAGAATTGGGAAGCCCCCAAAACCCCAACTGAAGTTCGACAATTTTTGGGCTTAGCGGGATATTACCGGCGATTCATCGAGAATTTCTCAAAGATAGCTCAACCGCTGATTTCCCTTACGCAGAAAGACAAGAAGTACGACTGGGGTGACAAGCAGGAAGAAGCCTTCCAGCTACTTAAAAATAAGCTATGCGATGCACCAATACTATCATTACCCGAAGGCACTGAAGACTTCGTGGTAATTGCGACGCTTCACGACAAGGTTTGGGTTGTGTGCTCATGCAACGCCAAAAAGTCATCGCTTACGCTTCAAGACTATTGAAGGTATATGAAAGAAACTATACCACTCACGACTTGGAACTCGGTGCGGTGGTATTAGCCTTGAAAATCTGGCGACATTATCTATATGGTACTCGATGTACAATCTTCACAGATCATAAAAGCTTACAACACATATTTGATCAAAAGGAATTAAACATGCGTCAGCGATGATGGGTCGAGCTGCTGAACGATTATGACTGTGAGATTAAGTACCATCCTGGAAAGGCAAACATTGTAGCAGACGCGTTAAGTCGAAAAGAAAGGGTTAAAACCCTAAGGGTTCGAGCATTGGAAATGACTATTCGAACGAACCTCACTGCACGCATTCATGACGCGCAACAAGAAGCCCTTAAGACGGAAAACCGTAAAGCTTAATACCTCCGGGGTATGTTGAAATACATGGTGCCAAATGAAGAGGGAACCTTATACTTTAAGAAGTGTATTTGGGTTCCGCTCTATGGTGGCATACGAGAAGTCATCCTTGATGAAGCACACGAGTCAAGATACTCGATCCATCCAGGATCTGATAAAATGTATAAAGACTTGAAAGATTATTATTGGTGGCCGAGAATCAAAAGTGATGTTACTGTTTATGTTGGAAAATGACTAACCTGTGCTAAGGTTAAGGCTGAATATCAGAAACCATCCGGTCTACTACAACAACCAGAGATACCCATGTGGAAGTGAGAGCAAATCTCGATGGACTTCATAACGAAATTACCCAGGACCCTGAGAGGGCACGATATGATATGGGTGATAGTTGATCGATTGACGAAATCTGCACATTTCCTACCGATCCGAGAAAAGGATAGCACAAGAAAGCTTGCTGAGATATACTTAAAAGAAATCGTGGCACGTCATGGAGTGCCTATCTCAATCGTTTCAGACAGAGATGGACGCTTTGTCTAAAGAATCTGGGAATCCTTTCAGGAAGCCTTTGGATCTCAGCTAGATCTGAGCACGACCTTCCATCCGCAAACAGACGGTCAGAGTGAACGGACCATACAAACCCTGGAAGATATGCTTCACGCATGTGTCATGGACCTAGGCGGCAGCTGGGATACTCATCTACCTTTAGTTGAGTTTTCCTACAATAACAGTTATCATACAAGCATAAAAGCCGCACCGTTCAAAGCTCTATATGGCCGCAAATGCCGATCGCCATTATGTTGGGCAGACGCTGGAGACAAACGTATGGTTGGTCCTGAACTTGTGCAATAGACAACCGATAAGGTAATGCAAATCCGAGAGCGCATTAAGGCGGCACGAGATCGACAAAAGAGCTACGCTGATAGAAGACGAAAACCATTAGAATTCGAGGTGGGAGACAAAGTTTTGTTGAAGGTCTCACCTTGGAAGGGCGTAGTAAGATTCGGAAAACGTGGGAAGCTGAATCCCCGATATATCGGACCATTCAAGATTTTGGAAAGAATTGGTACCGTGGCATACAAGTTGGAATTACCG
Source organism: Helianthus annuus (assembly GCF_002127325.2). Classification (NCBI taxonomy): domain Eukaryota; kingdom Viridiplantae; phylum Streptophyta; class Magnoliopsida; order Asterales; family Asteraceae; genus Helianthus; species Helianthus annuus. The sequence continues at coordinate 43,372,957 of NC_035448.2, read as the reverse complement.
GAAGAACTTAATGGAGTACATGATACGTTCCATGTATCCAACCTCAAGAAGAGTCCAACACAAGAAAACGTGATCATCCCTGCGGATGAAGTGCATATTGACGACACCCTCCGATTTACAGAACAACCCGTTGAGGTTACAGACTGGAAAGTCAACAAGACCAGGAGGAGCACCGTCAAACTTGTCAAAGTACGTTGGAACTCTAAGCACGGACACGAGTACACGTGGGAATGTGAAGACCAGTTTAAAGAAAAGTACCCCCACCTGTTCAAGAAGACTCCTGCGAGAGTTAGTTCAGCATGAATTTCGGGACGAAATTCTTTTAACGGGGGGAGACTGTGACAACTGGCACCAAACACGTAATTTCCGTATACTTTAATTATTATTTAATGACTGCAATTATGTGCTTAAATGTCAACATTGTCTGATTTCATACCATACAAATGAATTCATGCACGTTTTATACTACAAGAATTTCTTTATGCATTAATGAACAGCGTTGCGTCAGAAATACTAGTAAACTCACCGGTAAGACACATTGTGTCAACAAATCTGCAGAAAGCAGTCAGACAAAAGAATTAGAGCCTAGGTGTAGGTCCAACAACAAGAATACATTAAAACCCAAGAGTACATACAAGGGTTTATATATAGACTTTCCGGAAGCTAAAATACGCAGTAAAAAGCACCCGAAATACACTTTAAATGCTGAAATTCATACAATTCAGCAAAATTCAGCATTATAACAAGATTGTATCATGCAAAAACATGACTAAATGGTCCTGAATATTTTCCTAAGTGTCGGGAATTAAAAGGGGCACAAAAGGATACTTAAAGGACACTAAACGCTGCAATTTAGCACTTTAACGAACCGGTATTTAACCGAACAACCGGACATTACCCGGAACACCAAAATATTGCTAGAAGCATTGTTTAATTATTTCTTGGCTAGTTATGGTCCCCGAACACCCTAACATATTAGATAATGAAAGATACATATAAAACACAAGACATTACAATTAACTTTCACTAATATTCTTCTTACCATCAAAATTACACTTCACCCCCCCCCATTGCACATGGACGGTCACCATGTGGTCCCCACAACTTGATCTTCATAATCCCACTAAATCTTCTTAAGATTGGCCTTGATATCTTGTAAGAATGTGTTAGTACTATGGGGACATTATACACAATGGGTAAAGGAATTAGTTGGTTATAAGAGACTAAGGCCTTCATCTTCTTCACACCACACACCACTCCTCCCTTCTCCCTCATCTCGACCGTAGCCACCCACACACACCACCACCATCTTCAAACTTTGATCAACCATTCAAAGATAGTCACAAGGTGCAAGAAGGTGTTTAAGAAGGTTTAGAGCTTGTGGATCTTGAAGGACCTTCTTCGTTTGCTTTTATCCAACACTTTTGTCTTCTTCAAGTTCTAGTAATCTTCCCTAGCCTTGTTGCTAGTGGTGAGCCCTCATGATCTCTTATTTCTTCATATCTTGATAGTTAAAAGACGATATATATTGTTAAACACAAGAACACTAAAGAATATGAACATGAATCTTTAACATAAACTTAAATACATAAGAATATATGTTGATTGTGTTGATTTGCTTCTTGTTGATTGATTATTAGTGTTAGTGATGTTAGACATCATATGGAAACTACTAGATTGTGATTAAACACATGATCTAGTAAGTTAAAGTGGTGATCTTGTGAAAGACCAAGATCACCGTACTTTATATCTTCATGAACTTGAATGAAGGAAGTGATTTTCATATGTAAGAATAATTTAAACAAAATACGAATCTTGTAAATAGATGATTTCCAAATGATTTTCTCAAGAAACCAAGTTTATTTATGAGATCTACAAAGTCATGGTTTCTAAATAAACTAACCATATTTTTAGTGTTGAAACAAGACTAGAAACATGTATGTAACAAGAAAAATACAAGAGAAGTATTTATAGAAAAATCATTTCACAAGTTGTAAATGATTAGATCTTTTAATAAAGTGATTTACAAACAAATAACCATGTTTCTAAGGGTAACTAGACCTACTAAATAATATGGTAAGTTACTACAAGTTTTTACAAGAACTTCAAGTTCATGATGTAGTGTGATTTACATGATCTAGGCTTATGGTAAGACTTGATTGTGTTGTTGATGTTGTTGATGATTTAAAAGAAAATAAACACATGTTTTGGAAACATGGGAAACCTCCATTTTTAAGGGAAACCATGTCAAAATTTTTATAAATTTTGACACTTAGAAAAATATAAGTTTTTGAGAAACTTATTCCCTAAAAATGTGTCTGAAAACATTTACCAAGGTTTCCCTAATTTTTGTGTTACGAAATATCGATTTCTTCAAGATTAAAATTGATATTAAGTATGTATGTTTTTGATAAAATATATATATTTGTTTATCACCAAATTTTGTGCTAAGTGTATAGAGTATGTATTACATGTAATAAGTGTATTGGGACTTGAAAATACACTAAATACTTCTAAGGAGTGAAAATACAAAAACACACATACGACATACTTAGACAATTACAAGAGAATATATTTATGAAAATATATTACTTGATAGAATAAATAACTTGGACAAGTTATGAACATGAAATGAAGATTTGGACAAAATAGATAATTCGGGTGAAAAATACAAGATACTTATATTTATTTTTGAGAAAATAATATAAGTAAGATACATATTTAAAAATATAAATTATTTTTAACACAAGAACACATATACAAAAGATAGTGACTCGTACTTGTGCGATACAAGTCTAGTGACTAAGGTTAATAAAACACGTTTAGGTCACGACGCTAAATAAACAAATCCGGTGAAGTTTACGGCGCAACGTACGTAAAGTTGTGAGTTCATGCTCCCGCTTTTCTTTTAACTGTTTCCAGTTTTTATAACTTCGGGGATGAAATACATGTTACAAATATTACAATGTTTACAAATGGTATGATGGATACAAAAATAAGAAGCACTCTTGGTGAAAACTAGTACCAAGGATGATGTGTTTTGAGGAATGATACGAGAAATCGTGTCACGAATAGGGTACCATAAGCACCATTAATCGTGTACATACTAAGACCGCAGAACAAAAGGTTAGATCTAATGGGTTTTCAGGCAGCCACACTCTTGGTGAAAACTAGTACCGAGTAGTGCTTTTGTGTGTCCGTCGTGAATCGACAACTAGAAAAATGCCTATGGCTTGGTTGCTTCCTATGTCGTGTCACATGTTAATGGCCTTGCAACCCATTAACAACCTTGATACATACAAGAATACGTGATTTATACAAGAATACTTGATTTATACAAGAATACGTGATTTATACAAGAATACTTGAATTATACAAGAATACTTGATTTGTACAAGATACATACCATGTTTTCATACAAAGTATACAAACGTTCAATACAAGAACTGCATGAATTCACACCAACATTATGTTGACGTTTTTCCAAAACTCACATGTATTTCAGGTAACTAAAATTGGATGTGCGCGCGGTCTTACTTATGCTCCTGGATGCCGATTATGTTTATCGTTGAATAAAGTTGTAAACTTTTCAAACAATATGCCGTCTTGTGTTGTAAACACTATGATTTCAAGTTATGTAATGTTTGGCATTTGAAGTTATTTTATGAGCATGTAGTATGGTCACCAATCGTATGCAATGAAAACCTTTCATGATCACACCTCGTGCTTCCGCCTAAGAAAGGGGTGTGACATTCATGGTCATGCCTTTTGGCTTGACTAACGCGCTTACGGTGTTCATGGACCTTATGAACCGTGTGTGTAAACCTTATTTGGATCATTTTGTGGTAGTCTTTATTGATGATATTCTTATTTATTCTAAGTCTAAAGCTGATCATGCTCGCCATTTGCGTCTTATGCTTGAACTTTTACGTGGAGAACGTCTATATGCTAAATTTTCTAAGTGTGAGTTTTGGATTGATGAAGTACAATTTCTTGGTCATATTGTTAGTAGTCAGAGTATTCATGTTGACCCTTCTAAGATTGAGGCAGTGAAAAATTGGTGTACGCCTAAATCCGTGTCTGAGATTCGTTCTTTTCTAGGATTGGCGGGTTATTACCGCCGATTCATCGCGGATTTTTCTAAAAACCGCTGTTCCTCTTACTATGCAAACCCAAAAGGAGAAACCTTTCGTTTGGGGTCCCAAACAAAAGGAATCCTTTCAAACTCTTAAGAACCTTTTGTGTAATGCTCCTGTGTTAACTCTACCTGATGGCAATGACGATTTTGTGGTATATTGTGAGGCCTCGAACCGTGGATTGAGTTGTGTGCTCATGCAGTGAGACAGGGTTATTGCTTATGCCTCTCGTCAGCTCAAAGTACATTAGAAAAACTACACCACTCACAATCTAGAGCTTGGTGCGGTTATTTTTGCGTTAAAGATCTGGCGACACTACCTTTACGGTACTAAGTGTGTGGTCTTCACCGACCATAGGAGCCTTCAACATATCTTTGACCAAAAAGAGTTGAATATGCGACAAAGACGTTGGGTGGAATTGCTTAACGACTACGACTGCGAAATTCGCTATCACCCTGGCAAGGCGAATGTAGTAGCCGACGCCCTTAGTCGTAAGACCCATTTCAAGGCTATTCGTATCTCTAGTGATCTGCATGCTTGTATTCGTGAAGCTCAGTTTTCGTCAGCAAATGAAGGATGTCTAACCGTTGAAGTTCATGGCGCCAATGTGAATCAACTCGAAACTAAATCTGATGGTCTTCAGTACTATCTAAATCGCATCTGGGTGCCAGATCACGATAATCTCCGTGAGCTCATTATGACTGAGGCTCACAAATCCCGTTATTTTATCCATCCAGGTGCCGATAAGATGTAACAGGATCTGCGTGCGACTTATTGGTGGCATGGCATGAAGAGGGACATTGCTGTATATGTGTCTAAATGCCTTACTTGTTCGAAGGTAAAGGCTGAACACCAGCGTCCTTCTGGACTCTTGGAACAACCTAAAATCCCTGTCTGGAAATGGGATAGCATTGCTATGGACTTTATTACCAAACTATCCCGTACCTCTAAAGGTCACGATAGTATCTGGGTGATTATTGATCGTTTGACCAAATCCGCTCACTTTCTTCCTATTCGTGAAGATTACAGATTGGAGAAACTTGCTCGAGTCTATACTGATGAGATTATATGTCGTCATGGCATACCTCTTGATATAATCTCGGACCGTGATGGTCGTTTTACTTCGCGTCTTTGGCAAACGTTTCAGTCCGCTATGGGTTCGCACTTGAATCTTAGCACGGCCTTCCATCCTCAGACGGATGGGCAGACCGAGCGTACTATTCAAACCCTGGAGGATATGCTCTGTTCTTGTGTCATCGACTTTGGTGGTAGCTGAGATGTACATTTACCATTGATAGAATTCTCGTACAACAATAGCTACCATTCCAGTATTCAGATGGCTCCTTTCGAAGCTTTATACGGGCGAAAATGCCGATCTCCTCTCAGCTGGCATGAGGTTGGGGTAAAGCAGTTCACTGGCCTTGAGATTGTTCAAGAGACCACGGATAAGATTCTTCAGATCCGTGATAACCTGATCAAGGTTAGAAGCAGACAAAAGAGCTATGCTCATAATAGGCGGAAGCCTCTGGAATTTGCTGTTGGTGACCGAGTTCTTCTCAAGGTATCTCCCTGGAAGGGAGTAGTTCGTTTTGGAAAAAAGGGAAAGCTTGCTCCTCGCTATGTGGGTCCTTTCGTGATACTTGAAAGGATTGGCAAGGTAGCATACAAACTCGACTTGCCACAAGAACTAAACAACGTGCATCCAGTGTTCCACGTATCCAATCTACGTAAATGCTTAACCGACGAGGGAATGCAGGTTCCTCTCGAATACTTGCAAATAAACGAAGCTGTTCAGTTTATGTTCGAACCGGTCGAAATCATGGATCGAACTGTCAAGCGTCTGAGACGCAGCAAAATTCCCATTGTTAAGGTTCGATGAGAAGGAAAGCGTGGCGCCGAATTCACTTAGGAATTGAAAAGTGATATGAAGGTCAAGTACCCGCATCTCTTCGAGCAGTCTTCTTCTAATATTCCGGGGACGAAATCTCCTAAAGGAGGGGAGACTGTAACGCCCAGCGTCCCTAAACTTTAGACACTTGGCAAGATCAGTCCCTGAACTTCTATTAATTGTCAGTTTTAGTCCCTGTAGTTATGTGATGTTAATACTTTGATACTTTTGGCATGAATCTTATGGATATTGATACTTAAACTATGAGACTTGATACATAATCTAGATACTTGACTCTTGATGCTTAATCTAGACACTTGACTCTTGATGCTTAATCTAGACACTTGATTCTTGATACTATGGAAGCTAGATTCTTTATGTTGACTCCTGATACTTGATACTTGGACTCTTGATTCTTGATGCTTGAGAAACTATGATTCTTGACTCTTGAAAACTTATTTGGTGCTTGATTCCTTAGACTCGTGAAACTTGATTCTTGGTTGAACGAGAGACTGGAGCCTTGTCACTGGCGGAATCTATGAAACTTTGAGACTTTAGTGTTCATGATGTAATCTAATTATAAGATACTTTTACCCAAACCATACGCAACGCAATGCTAAATATAACTCGCAAAACGAATCAAAATCGGGAACGCGGAAAAGATGGATTGGCCAGAGTGGCCATCCGATCGAATTGTCACCCGATCGGCTGACCACCCGAACGGGTCACCACCCTATCCACCTTGCACCGCCCTAATGCACTCTCACCCTATAAATAGACCTGTCACATCACCGTTTTGAGTGATGTGACAGCTCTGCTCAACCAGACACGCGCACTCTTCAATTCTTCATTTTCTTGCTGATTTCGGTACGTTTTAGGCTAGATTCTTGTACTTTCTTGATCTACACATCATTCTCTACGTGATTCTCACTTGAAATCACACTTTTCACCGTGAAATCTCTCGGATCTGAGTTCTTGATGGTGAAATTATCATGGAGGTTTATACAAACTGATATGTGATGTCATTCTAAGCAAGATCTAGCTCAGATCTAAGATGATTCATGCGTTTTTACACTAAATCTAACCTAAATCTAAGCTAAATCTAGAATTTCCCTATAAAACTTGAGTATCTTCATCTTTTCCTCAAACTTTCACCATTAATCGGGGGAACCCGGGTCTAAACGGATTGTGGACTGGATGAATAGTCTAAAGTCGGCTTAGATCTGAGTTATTACCAGAAAGGACGAGCATGGGACGGATTCTGACATAAACTTGTTGTGAACGGACGACTGATCGGACATGGGTAATTCCTACCCAATCAGAACGGTTGTGTGCTAAGGAGTTACTGTTGTCACAGAACGTGCCGTGCCGTCACCGTTAAACTAGAAACTTAGAGATTTTACAAAATGGCAAATAAGAACAAGGATCGCCCGATCAAGCGGCAATCCGATCGGACAGCCGTTCGATCGGACAACCACCCGATCGAGTGACACAACCTTGAAACTTGGAAACTTGGGAAGCCTTGATCGAGTGGCAACCCAATCGGACAGCCATCCGATCAAGCGGCCATCCGATCGGAGTAAACCATAATACTAATCAACTCACGACATTGGATCGAGTGACCACCCGATCGGACAGCCATCCGATCGGGCAGCCACCTGTTCCACTCACTCTATAGCCACCCGATCGATTGGCAATCCGATCGGATAGCCATCCGATCGGACAGCCATCCGATCCAGTGACTGGGTTTGACACTTTATTCAATCTCGTTACTCTGCCCGACTCTTATCCTATTATAATCTAATGAGGCTAATTCTAAAAAGAGCTCCCTTTGATCCAATAACAGTTGCGACTGTTAAGCAATCACTGTGAGTATACTCGATCCCCTATTACTTTAAACTTTTGGGGTGTAACATGTATTCTATGAAACTTAAACTTGAATCTTTGAAACTTATACTCTGTCCTATGTGAAACTTGTGATTCTTGATTCTTGACTCTTTGTGCTATGTGACGTTTAATCCAGAGTGTGTAGTTCTGCCTTAACAATAGTAGCGCTATAGGAGATGCACCTCTCCCATTATTCCCGGGGGGTATTGTTAGGAGGATTCTAGTTTACCGTGAGTCTTGGGTAATGTAACACCTCGAATTTTTGTGTCCAATAATGTGTTAACACGTGTCATTTGTTTACATGTGGCATTGATATTAAATAAAGGACCAATTTTGACAAACCTTTAAAGTATATAAATTCGAGGGTTATAAATGTCAACAAGGGTAAATATACTGTATAGTAACCCTAAATAACGCTTGAACCTTCAAACGAATAAATCATAGATCGTACGGAAACGAAACGCGGAAGGAAGTGAGAGATTACGAGCTACAGGGGTTAACTGTGTCAACATGTTTAATATTACCTCTGAGTGACCCTTTAACGTTCCCAAGGCTCCGTAACAGTATTATACACTCACTAGAATATACTATATAAATTCCGCGAAGTTCCGTCTTAAAACGAGAGAGTTATACTCGAATTCGTATGAGAAGGGTTAAAAGCGTTAATAATGAAAGTTAAGGCTTTCTGAATAATTAATAAACTAACCGGGGACTTAACAACGCGGGTAAATAACACGAGGCCCCTATCGGTAAATAACCGAGGGCCAAACCGCAAAGTTACCCCTTCAAAACCGAAAGGTCAGGTAAATCATTACGAAAGATTTCGTTATTAATTACCAGGATTTCGTAATCATTTCAAAAGATTTTAAAAATCTGAAAAACAGGCCCCTCGCGACCCGCATTGCATGTTTGGTTAAGTTGAGGCGGGCCGCGAGCCTCCTCTTTTACTCGCCTGGTATTTAAATCCCAGGTGGCCCGCATTAGAAACGCATGGAACTCCCATGCGGGCCGCATTAGACGCCCAGATGCAGAATACTTGTAACTACATGCCTTTTGGAGCCTTTGAACGACCAACAACCAATTAATGGAGCATGGGCGCCCCCTACTCGACCCATAGCCCTCAGGGACACCTACCCATCATCTCTGGACTGTTGTGAGTGTTTGTAATGATCATAGATGCTTGGCATTGGCTATAAATAGCCACATTTTACACATAACCTTCACAACACCAAAAACACACATCTCTGGTCATTGCAAGAGCTCTCAAGTCCTCTTCTCTGCTCTATAAGCAAGAACACACTTCTGTAAGTCGTTCACAACCATTTTGATCATACATTTCCATAGTTTTAGCCTATAAACACAACCGTCGTAACTAACGGTTGTCATTACAATAACTTGCAAATGGTTCAGTCTTATGACGAATCAAAAGTGGTTATGAGATGGTATTTATGTGGGTAATAAACCTCTAAAAAGGTTCCCCCTGATCACCACTCTAACTATGTCAAATATCGAGTCAAACGTGCGGTTAAAAAGTCAACAGAAAGCTATTTTAGCGATTTATGCACAATCTGTAATGTATAGGTTATGAAACCTGTTTTGACAGTTATAAAATATGATATTAAGTATATAAACTTGTTTGCGCTCGTTTGAATCGATCATTTGCTATATTGAACCGGTTCGGAGCCGAATGTCGCAAAAGTTTGACTTTTGCTTTGACTTCAGTTCTGACCCGTCTTAGTGAGGTATAGATATACCTTAGGACTCTCTTAGGACCAGGTCACATGTTGGAATAAACCTCTGTGATCGGTTCATGAGTTATCCGAGTCTTTTACGTATTTCCGTTAATCGCCTAAAAGTTGACCGTAACGCCCTTTTGAAATTAAAACGAGTAATTCGGACGCGTGAACAGACCAGAACCTTGCTTATTAAATTATAAGCATGTCCTTAAAGTTTCACGTCAATCCGAGGTCTAGAGTGGGAGATATGCTAATTAGCGCAAATTAAATAAACTTTTGTAATAAACGGCGCAATTAGCATAACACCTATCTAAACCAAGATCTCGTCACCAAATCTTTTACCCACTGTTATAAATTAATATTTTGGGAATTTTAAAGATTTTTAATAATTTTTACCTTGCTCATAACCTGCGGTTATGGCTACGGTTCGGTTAATACCGAATATGCCCTTTTCGGCCAAAACATGAGTTCTACAAGGTCTTTTGACCCGATTTCAGTTGCTACTGATTTTAAATAATAAATAAAGTATTTTAAGCTTTATAAGCTGTTCGGGAAACTCAGATTTCCTGTAGAACTCGAAAAGCCCTTTTAAAGTCTTTAAAATGACCGAAAAGCCCCTACGGGGCATAATACTAACTTAAACTCGTTACGGGCATCACGGAAGGTATCCTACTGATACCACAACCCATTTAAGGAATATTGACTTAGGAATTAAGCGTACGACTCTCATGGTTAACCGTTTCGCCTATTGCGCGCACGGTTCGGCTTATGAAACTAGTTTTCATAAATTAGCCGATACGGGTCAAATTATATTATTTGAACCCCAAAATCCAGAGTGTGAACCATAAACCCATATAAAACAAGTCTCTGAACTTGTTGGGTCAGAATCACACTCCATTCTCGGTTTTCGCCTTTCACGCGATTAAACCATATCTATATATATCGGAACCAACCGGTCTAGGCTACGGCCATTATAACGACTCGTTAGGGTTCTAAGAGGTTAATTAAAACCTTCGTTCCAGATTAGGAGCCCCAGTAAAAGCTATCGGTGATTTAATCCAAATTAAGGAAATATACTTGCAAAGGTAAATACTTTAACTTATTTCCCCTATATGGGCTTGGGTTACGGTATATTAATACCGCTTGATTGAGCATTATATTCATCCATCGCTTAGGTGGTTAATTAAATAATATGATCGGCTCATTTAAACAGTTTTGTTGCTTAAAAGCCTTTGGGGGTTTAATGACCGTTGTCCCGGATATCCTTGGCATCATTTTACGAAATGGCCACGACCATCGACATCCCGGTGTAGGCGTACACCCGGTATAAAGTGTCGGCATTAAATTTAAAAGACGTAGCCGTTGGTTTTTATACTACGGTTTTACGCAAACGTGGTGTGTCTATAAATCTTTAACCCGGCACGACCCGGGCTACTGAACGCATAAAAGAACATGTAAAACGTTCACAAGATTTTATTATAGTTTTCCCAAGTTATAAAAGAGTTTGTGCCTTGTGCATTCAAATCAATTTTAATAAACATTTTCAAATGTGTCAGTTGAATGTATTTACCAGTGTAAACTGACGTATTTTCCCCAAAAAGATTAAGTGCAGGTGCTAGACGAAATTGGCTGGTATTAGCTGCCTAAGCATCACGAATAGTCTCGCAAACTTGATGCCGTATCTGAATGAACAATATTTATTTATTTTGATCCGCTGTGGATACATTCGACTTCTGTAATACATTTGATATTACAATCAGAGGTTGAAATATATTTATTTATCTTTAAGCTTCCGCTGTGCATTATATAACTGTGTGGTTTGACTATATTGTTGCCAACATCGTCACGGTAATCCCCCACCGGGCCCACCGGTGAGACACGTGGAAATCGGGGTGTGACAGGTTGGTATCAGAGCCAACATTGAGTGAATTAAACACTATCCTAATGTGTTTAATCTCAATGACACAATTGCACATACTTGAGTCTAGACAAGAACTTAGGACAAATTCGAATTGTTATTCCAATTTTGTCTTTTCTTTTATTATTTGTGTTTAAAGTTTTATTAAGCAGGAAAATGCCACCTGTTATATTCCGAGGAAGAGGAAGGGGGAGAAGAGGCAGAGGAGAAGTCGTGACACATCACGATAACGAAGCTGGACCATCTGGTACAAGACATCCTTCGATGACACGAAGCGAAGAACCACAACGACGAAGAGATCTCTACGAACCCGCGAGGCATTCCACCTCGCACAGCTCGACGCCATCCTACCGGCACTCCCTTGGCCCAAATTCAGAAAATGATCCCAACAACCCACAACCTTCCTTCATACCGCTACAACGTTCGGTATCGCACCGAAATTACGATGACCCTACTCCATACTACATAGGTCAGTTTAATCCGGCTGACTACATACAGGAACCTTCAGGCTTTGTTCCCTTAGGGCCACAAGATCATTTCTCCGAGGACCATATGGATGAAGATACTGATCCAACTGAACCTGCGCGTGGTACGCCCATGCATCCGATAGAAGTCTCTGATGGGTCATCCTTCCATGGCACACCCTATCAGGGACCAGACAGTTTCCAAGCGTTGTTTGACCGACATGAGTGGTACTACACGCCACCTCAACAGACATCACAACAACCGCGACATCCACAGGATCCCTCTGAGGATTCACGCTTTGAGGCAGTTACGCCACCACCTCCGCCACCGGCGCAACCAGTAATACCTGATCCGCCAAGGCGTAGGAGGACAAATGCTCGTATGTCTACACGAGGAGGAGGGGGTATCCACTTCAGCACTCCTCGACATTCTAGTAGTAGCCACTATCCGCCACTACAAGAAGAAGGACCTTCAAGTCCTATACAGGAGGCGAACTCCGCACCAGCTGCACAAAATTCGCCACCATTTGGGTATGACCAACCCATACCTGCTTACACAGGTCCAACGACTTACAACCCGTTCGAACCATCACAAGCACAATACAACTACGGCTATGAGCGCGACCCATATGTGGTGTCGGCAAGATATAATGCGCGCTACCCTGACGGAGCACACAGAAACATGGGACCACCGGACTACTCAGCTCATGGGTATCCAATACCTCCCAGACCTCCAGTTCCGCATCAAGCGCCACAACCACGTTTCTCTCCTCCTGAACAGGAAGAAATACTCCATCGACTAGATCGTGTGGAGAAAGAGTTCGAAGAAGAGAAAAAGAGCCACCGAGGATTTCTCAAGGGCTTGGCTAACCTACTAAAGGGCAAAAAGAAGAAACGTGACCACTAGCCCTTAATAGTTATACTAATGTAATTTCTACTTTGAAATAAGTCCCTGCGTGGACAACTTATCGTATTTCAGTCCCTACGTGGACTTACCTTTGAGTCCTTACATGGACATCTATCTTGTATTAGTCCCTGCGTGGACTTGTCACTTATTTTTAAACCTCTATGGAGGTATGTACTATTTGAAAGACCCGTTTAGGGCAATATGTAATTGTATTTGAGATTTTGGAATGTATGTTATGAGTTTTGTTTTCATATGTATAAAATAAATCAAAACCAATCCTTTTAATTGATCTGCCTAAATAAAGAATCTTAAAAGGTGAAACCTAGCTTGGTGTCTTTTAAGATCCAGTCAAGATGGTACGACCTAAATGAAAAGATTATGCTTCCCTGTTAACCTCTGTATGCATGTTAACATTCATGGCAGATGTGATTCGTTAAAATCACGCACGTCATTCTTATACAATAATCCTTTAAGGATTTCAAAACCCAACTAAATGATTTATAAATCGTGGGTTAAATCACCAATGAAGGTGATCAGTATTATAAAAACATCCATTAGTGATGTAGTGCCTACGGGCCAACCTTATAAAAACATCCATTAGTGATGTAGTGCCTACGAGCCAGTATGATTAAAACATCCATTAGTGATGTAGTGCCTACGGGCCAGTATTATAAAAACATCCATTAGTGATGTGGTGCCTACGGGCCAACCTTATTAAAACATCCATTAGAGATGTAGTGCCTACGGGCCAACCTTATTAAAACATCCATTAGAGATGTAGTGCCTACGGGCCAACCATATTAAAAACATCCATTAGAGGTGTCGTGCCTATGGGCCGTAATAATTGTCTTATAACGACAAAAGGCAGTGGTGGTCTATGACTCCCTGTCAGAAAGAGATAAAAGAACTACGGTTCAAATCTCTATGCCTTTGATTCTCTGAAATCTCGGCTAATATTATAAAACATCCTCGTGATTAGGCTTTGTGCCGCCAATACTATTTATATAGCTGAAATAGGATATATTCAAATCCTAATATGTAATGAAATAATAAGTTAACCAAATATGGTCTCTGTACCATGGTTGACAAATTGTCATAAAAAGACAATTATATAATAATCTCCTGAATAAAATTTTGTTATCTTCTGTAACAGATTCAAGTTACAATGGCGGATCCCAACGGAGAGAATAGCCATACTAATGAAGATGACTACGACAATAAGCCAGTGCAATTGACAGGCGCACAACTGAAGGCTCTGATTGACAATGCTGTTCAGGCAGCTCTTGATCGTCAATACACTGAGTCCCAAGGCAGAACCGTGTCAAAGCCACCCTCTAAACCAAAGACACACTCCAAACCACCCTCTCAACCCAAGAAAGATGACGACAAACACTCGTCCACTGAGAACAGCGTTCATCGCGATAGAGAATATACGGATGCATCCAGTGCTAAGGGTTGCACCTACAAATACTTTGTATCATGTAAGCCCCGGGAATTTACAGGGGAGAAGGGTGCTGTTGATTGTATCACCTGGCTAGATGAGATGGACACTATTGTGGACATCAGCGGGTGTGCAGCGAGGGATGTGGTGAAGTATGTGTCCCAGTCTTTTAAGGGCGAGGCCCTGGCATGGTGGAGGGCGTTGGTGCAGGCATCTGGTAAGTCTGCTTTGTACAAAATGACATGGGAGGAATTTATTGCTCTCATTAAGGAAAACTACTGCCCTCAGCATGAGGTTGAGAAGATCGAGGCTGACTTTGTGTCACTGGTGATGACGAACCTGGACTGCCAGACATATTTGACGAGCTTCAATACAATGTCTCGTCTAGTCCCATACCTTGTGACACCAGAACCTCGAAGAATCGCCCGTTTTATTGGGGGCTTGGAGCCCGCAATAAAGGCGAGTGTAAAGGCCTCTCGGCCGAGGACCTTCAGGTCAGTTACTGACCTTTCCTTGTCTCTCACCTTAGACGCAGTCCGTCTGAGGACACTAAGGAACAAGGAGGCTGAGAAGAGAAAACGTGAGGATGATACCTCACGAAGATCAGGGAAGAAGCACCGTGGAAACGGTGAAGGCAAAAGAGGGTCGGAGGCAAAGAAGGATGGGCAAGCTGGTGAAAGGCCCAACTGTAAGATCTGCAAGAAACCCCACTCTGGGAAATGCAGATTTGCATCAAACTCACAGTCACAATCAAAGACTCCTTCCTGTGGACTATGCAAGTCCAAGGATCATAAGACTGTGGAGTGCAAGAAAATCAAGGATGCAACCTGCTATGGCTGTAATGAAAAAGGACACATCAAGAGTAACTGCCCAAAGTATGCCAAGAAGGCGGAAGAGACAAAGAAGTCAAATGCGAGAGTTTTTCGCATGGATGCAAAGGAAGCGGTTAAGGACGACAATGTGCTTACAGGTACTTTTCTCGTAAATAATATATTTGCAAGAGTACTATTCGATTCTGGCGCTGATAAATCCTTTGTAGACCAGAAATTTTGCCAACTACTAAATATGCCTATCAAAACCCTTGACGTGAAATACGAAGTAGAATTAGCGGACGGAACGATAGAAACCGTCTCTACTGTTCTAGAGGGATGTGAAATGTCCATTAAGAACCATTCTTTTCCTTTATCTCTACTTCCCTTTCAAATTAGCGGGTTTTGACATTGTGCTAGGCATGGACTGCCATAACCAGGCCCAAATCATTTGCGGCAAGAGGCAGATAGTTTTAAAGACTCCGAGTGGTGAATCGCTTACCATTCGAGGAGATACGCAGTACGGGTTACCCGAGGACGTATCTATGCTCAAAGCTTCAAGGTGTTTGAACAGAGGCTGTGTAATTTACATGGCTCAGGTGATAATTGAAGAACCAAAGCCGAAGATAGAGGATCTTCCTGTCATTTCTGAATACCCCGAGGTTTTTCCTGAAGAACTACCTGGTTTGCCACCAGATAGACAAGTGGAGTTCAGAATAGACATCATTCCTGGAGCAGCTCCGATAGCAAGAGCACCTTACAGGCTGGCTCCAACGGAAATGAAAGAACTGAGGACCCAGTTGGATGAACTGCTGGCGAAAGGTTTTATCAGACCTAGTTCATCTCCCTGGGGAGCACTAGTCCTGTTTGTAAAGAAGAAGGACGGATCAATGCGGTTGTGCATTGATTACCGTGAGCTAAATAAAGTTACCATAAAGAACAGATATCCTTTGCCGAGGATCGATGATCTGTTCGACCAGCTGCAAGGAGCGAGCTACTTCTCAAAGATCGACTTAAGGTCGGGCTATCATCAACTAAGGGTCAGAGATGAAGATGTACATAAGACAGCATTTAGGACTCGCTATGGTCATTACGAGTTCCTAGTGATGCCTTTTGGGCTCACAAATGCACCGGCTGCGTTCATGGATCTCATGAATCGCGTCTGCAAGCCGTATTTAGACAAAATTTGTCATAGTCTTCATCGACGATATCCTAATATATTCCAAAAACCAAGCAGACCACGAGAAGCACCTCCGTTGCATTCTCGAATTACTACAGCGTGAGAAACTCTACGCCAAATTCTCGAAATGTGAATTCTGGCTACGAGAGGTTCAATTTTTAGGTCACGTTGTGAGCGAGCGTGGTATCCAAGTGGATCCCGCTAAGGTAGAGGCGGTCATGAACTGGCAAGAGCCAAAGACGCCTACCGAAATTCGTAGTTTCCTAGGGTTAGCAGGATACTACCGGAGATTTATTGAAAATTTTTCGAGGATTGCTGCGCCCTTGACTTCCTTGACCAAGAAGAAAGAAAAGTACATTTGGGGCCCAAAGCAGCAAGAGTCCTTCGAAATACTGAAGCAAAAGCTAAGCAACGCACCTGTGTTGACATTACCTGAAGGTACTGATGAATTCGTAGTTTACTGCGATGCATCACACACGGGCATGGGGTGTGTGCTTATGCAGAAGGGCAAGGTGATTGCCTATGCTTCAAGGCAATTAAAAGTGCACGAAAAGAATTACACCACCCATGATTTGGAGTTGGGTGCCGTTGTATTTGCACTGAAGTTGTGGAGGCACTACCTTTATGGTATTAAATTTGTGATTTAATCTGATCACAAAAGCCTCCAGCACCTGTTCAACCAGAAGGAGTTAAACATGAGGCAGCGCCGTTGGATGGAGACCCTGAATGACTATGATTGCGAGATCAGGTACCATCCCGGCAAGGCGAATGTAGTCGCCGATGCCTTGAGCAGAAAAGAAAGGGTAAAACCTATTCGAATCAATGCCAAGAGCATTGAGGTCAAGAACAATTTAATTGAAAGGATTTTGGCTGCACAGCGAGAGGCTGTGTTGGAAGCTAACTATCCAAATGAAAAGCTGGGAGTAACTGAGGAGCAGTTGACTCTTAGCAAGGATGGAATCTTGAGGCTGAACGGACGTATATGGGTTCCGATTTATGGAGGACTACGAGATGTTGTTCTCCAGGAAGCCCATAGTTCCAAATACTCAGTTCATCCTGGTGCTGATAAGATGTACCAAGACTTAAAGGCAAATTATTGGTGGATAGGCTTGAAAAAGTCTGTAGCCGCCCATGTAGCAAAGTGCTTGACTTGTGCTCAAGTCAAAGCCGAGCACCAAAAGCCGTCTGGCTTGCTACAACAGCCTGAACTTCCCGAGTGGAAGTGGGAATGCGTAACTATGGACTTCATAACCAAGTTACCCAAAACCAGGAAAGGAAACGATACAATATGGGTCATAGTCGATAGGCTGACTAAATCAGCTCATTTTCTACCCATCAAGGAGACGTATAGCTCCGATATGTTAGCCCAACTTTATGTGGATAAGATTGTAGCCTTGCATGGCATACCTGTGTCTATTATCTCCGACAGGGATACTAGATACACGTCTCACTTCTGGAAGAGTTTCCAGCAATCTTTGGGCACGCGTTTAAACTTTAGTACGGCTTACCATCCACAGACGGACGGTCAAAGTGAGCGTACTATCCAAACGCTAGAAGACATGCTTCGTGCATGTGCGATCGATTTAGGTGGTAACTGGGATAAGAACCTACCCCTGATCGAATTCTCCTACAATAATAGCTACCACACCAGCATAAAGGCTGCGCCTTTCGAGGCATTATATGGTAGGAAATGCAGATCGCCTGTTTGTTGGGCGGAAGTAGGGGAGGTCCAACTATCAGGACCAGAGATTGTTTTCCAGACAACGGACAAGATTGTCCAGATCCGGGAACGTCTCAAGGCTGCCCGCGATAGGCAGAAGAGCTACGCTGATCCAAAGCGTAAGGATTTTCACTTCTAAGTGGGTGAAAAGGTACTACTTAAGGTGTCACCCTGGAAAGGGGTGATGCGTTTCAGCAAGAAAGGCAAACTGAGTCCGAGATACATAGGACCTTTTGAGGTCATTGAACGGGTCGGGTCAGTCGCCTATAAGTTGAACTTGCCTGAAGAGCTCAATGGAATTCACAATGTGTTCCACATCTGCAATCTCAAAAAGTGCTTCGCCGATGAATCATTGGTGATTCCACACACAGATGTGCATATAGATGAGAGCTTAAAGTTTATAGAAAAACCTTTGTCGATTGAGGATCGACAGGTAAAGAAGCTTCGCAGAAAGCACGTACCGATTGTAAAGGTCAAATGGGATGCTCGTAGAGGTCCTGAATATACGTGGGAAGTCGAAGCTACAATGAAAGAAAAGTACCCCTATTTATTTGAGTAAATCTCGGGTCGAGATTTATTTTAAGGGGGTGAGGATGTAACACCTCGAATTTTTGTGTCCAATAATGTGTTAACACGTGTCATTTGTTTACACGTGGCATTGATATTAAATAAAGGACCAATTTTGACAAACCTTTAAAGTATATAAATTCGAGGGTTATAAATGTCAACAAGGGTAAATATACTGTATAGTAACCCTAAATAACGCTTGAACCTTCAAACGAATAAATCATAGATCGTACGGAAACGAAACGCGGAAGGAAGTGAGAGATTACGAGCTACAGGGGTTAATTGTGTCAACATGTTTAATATTACCTCTGAGTGACCCTTTAACGTTCCCAAGGCTCCGTAACAGTATTTGTCACACCCCCAAAATCCACCTGCGGATAACACCCGCTTTGAGGGCGTGACTGACCAGGATCCAACCACCAATTATACTAAGCATTGGTTAATAGTAAAGTAAAATGTTATCTCGAGTAGTTTAGCAACATCTTAGCTTAAGTTTGATAATAAGTTTAAACAAAACAGCGGAAGCATAAACCAAATAGTTTTAAAAGACAGTTCATGGTTCAAGATAAATAAAACCCAACACACGGGTTTTGACGATCACTACACATTCCCAAGCAGCGGCTCCTCAGTCACTGGTTACCTGCAAAGCATGCAGTAAGGGGTCAATAATAATGCTGAGTGAGTTCACTAGTAGTCCAGTTTTAAATACCAAAAACTTGTTTCACCAGTTAATTTATCCGTTTATACATGCCATGGGGAGCTACCCCAAAAGTTAGCGACTAAACTGTTTTTCCAATACCGAACACTAGGTAACCGTTTGCGTTTCCGCAGGATGCCCCGATGTCAATGTTCTATCATCATTGACGGATGCCTGAGTACATTAGTTCACGACCGATCCCATACCATGGCACGGTGTGAGGTTGGTAAAACCTAAATAGCGCTATCAACTAATAACCCGTTCGCCTGGCCCCGGCGACTAATCGGTATTATGTAGTAGGGACTTGAGTGATAGAGTTGCGTTTAGTGCCGTTTGGTTGCATTTCGTATAAACAGTAATTAACTAAAAGGTTTCCCAATGACAAGGGAAGGAAAAGTAAGTTTGTTCCCAGTAACTAGGGAAGGAATGTAAATGGTATCCCCTTTACAAGGGGATAGGGTTGTTTTAGTCTCGTGTCCCAAACCACCGGGACGCATGCTTTTAAGTTGTGAACTCACCTTGGGTTGCTCGGTAGATTATTTTACCCGGTCAAGTATGTTGGTCACCACGTCCTAGCATGGTTACCAAGTATGGGTCAAGTTGGGTACAAATAAACACATAGCGAACACGTACGGCAAACACATATAGCAAACACGTATAACATGCGTAACAACAAACAGTTGGGTTATTGGGTCAGCCCTAAACATACAATCAGCAGCAACAACACGTAGCCCAGTCAACAGAAAGCCCAACAGTCAAAGCCCAATAACACCAAAATAGCCCAGTCGAGACAAGGGTGGTTGCGACTCGCAACCGAGGTTACGACTCGCAACCGAGGTCTCGGTTTATCACGTTTTGGTTACGAGTCGCAACCAGAGGTTCCGACTCACAACCGGCGGTTCCGACTTCACAGCAGTGATTACGACTCGCAACCGGATTCGACTCGTGTTGATTGCGACTCGCAACGCGGAGATCTCGACAAAACTCGCTGTGGTCTCGAGTCGCAACCAAAGGTTGCGACTCGCAACCGTGATTACGTGCACTGAAGATCTTCTAGAACCTGACATGTACTAACCAATGATATTGCATTTTCATGAAACATAGTACTATCCACACTAAACATGTCTGTTTGTCTATTTTGTGTCTAAATCGGATCAAACAAGGCATATTCAAAATATTTAAGTGACATTCATGCTGTTCATCATCATATTCATATAACATTCAAGCAATTATTTATGAACATTCAACCCCATTTATCAACAATCCAACCCAAAATCCTGTTTAAACCTTCTATATACTTCTCGGACAATATCAAGGCACACAAACAAGATTCATCATATAAACCCAAACATTTATGCCTAAAACCTCCTAACCAACCCTTACTACAACCGAATAGCAAACCTTTAAACACAAAACCGGATCATTTTCATTAAGACACAAAATCATTTCAAGCAACCACTTTTATTATCAAACAAGCATTTTATAGCAACAAACATCAACAATCAAGCACTATCAAGCATTTTAGTAACAAGACAAACAAGCAAAACAATTATGAAGATATTCATGCTAACCGGTTGGAAGTAGGGGTACAAGGGATCAATGAACCAAGCTCCAAATGATGATCTCGAGCTAGAATCCGAGAGTGATCTTGTTACCGGTTGATCCGAGGAAGAAGGAAAGGGGAGGAAATGAGGGTGTTGTGCTAGGGTTTTAGTGAAGGAGAAATGAGAGGAGAGTAGGAGGGTGAGTGTGAGAGGTATGTTGTAAAAATGATTAAGGGAGGGGAGGGTTGGTTTATATAATGTCACGAGTGGGTTAGGGTGTGGTTGCGGTTAAGGTGTGGTTGCGACTTGGGCCTCCATATGGCCCAAACCGAACCGGCCCTTAATAAGTTGCGAGTTGGGTCATGGTTTTCGGCTCACCTCTCTCTTACACATACTCACTCACACACACACACACATATATATATATTTAATACGTACATGTTATCATCATTAGCACGCCACAATGATCACAAACTTTCATTTAATATAAATCATATATATACAAGTAGGTTGAATACAGAAATGGTCGCTCGGGAAAACCCGAAGTGTCACATTATCCCCAAGTTTTAAGAACTTTCGTCCCGAAAGTTAAGGCAGTCACTGGTAAGCGAGTGTAAGTGAAAACGTTTCAACGGGGTGTCACATCATCCCCCTGTTAGTTTGGAATTTCGTCCCGAAATTCGGTTGTAGCTTCAGTGGTGGGATTTTCGTTTGGGAACAACTGGGGATACTTGTGCTTCATCTGGTCTTCTCGCTCCCAGGTAAACTCTGGGCCGCGTTGCGAGTTCCAACGGACTCGTACAAGAGGTATCTGGCTACGTTTGAGGGTTTTGATCTCTCGATCAGTGATTTCAATCGGTTCCTCAGTAAAGTGTAGCTGTTCGTCAATAGTTAGTTCCTTGAAAGGAATTACGAGCGTTTCATCTGACAGACACTTCTTCAGATTAGATACGTGAAATACGTTGTGTACCGCACTCAGTTCTTCAGGCAGGTTCAATCTATAAGCAACCTTACCGATTTTCTCGGTAATTTCGAATGGTCCGATATATCGCGGATTAAGCTTGCCCCGTTTACCAAAGCGAACCACACCCTTCCAGGGTGAGACTTTAAGTAGAACCCGGTCACCGACCTGGAATTCCAATGGTTTCCTACGCTTATCAGCGTAACTCATTTGACGGTCACGAGCTGCCGCCATGCGTTGTCTGATCTGGGCAATCTTTTCCGTTGTATCTACCACCATCTCTGGGCCCGTGATTTGACTATCACCGACTTCCGCCCAGCAGAGAGGTGACCGGCATTTACGACCGTACAATGCCTCAAAAGGTGCTGCTTGAATACTAGTGTGGTAGCTGTTGTTGTAGGAGAACTCTACTAGCGGTAGATGCTTCTCCCAATTCTTGCCAAAATCGATCACTCATGCTCTAAGCATGTCTTCTAGGGTTTGGATGGTGCGTTCAGACTGTCCATCCGTTTGCGGGTGATAAGTGGTGCTCATGTCCAAACGTGAGCCAAAGGATTTGTGCATAGCTTGCCACAATTCCGAAGTAAAACGAGCGTCTCGGTCGGAAATAATCGAGGTTGGCACCCCGTGCCTCGAAACTACTTCCTTTAAGTAAACCTCCGCCAAGGTAGAAAACTTGTCTGTTTCCTTAATGGCCAGAAAGTGCGCAGACTTGGTCAATCGATCTACTATTACCCAAATAGTGTCGTTTCCGCGTTGAGACCTAGGTAGCCCTGTAACAAAATCCATGGAAATTTGCTCCCATTTCCATTTCGGGATTTCTGGTTGTTGGAGTAGGCCTGCTGGCTTCTGGTATTCTGTCTTGACTCTCGCGCAAGTCAAACATTTGCTGACATATGTTGCTATGTGGGCCTTCATGCCAGGCCACCAATATGTAGTCTTCAAGTCGTGGTACATCTTGTCCGAACCAGGATGTACTGAGTAGCGGGACTTGTGGGCTTCGTCCATCACGAGTTCACGTAAATCTCCATAGAGTGGAACCCAAATGCGCCCTGTTACATAGTAAGCGCCATCCTCTTTCTGTTCCAGTCGCTGTCTCGATCCTCGCAAAGACTCAGCCCTGATGTTTTCCGGTTTCAATGCTTCGACTTGAGCATGTCGGATCTGGGTAGGGAGGTTAGACTGGATGGTAAGTTGCAATGCTCGCACGCGCTTTGGTATAGTGTCCTTTCGGCTGAGGGCGTCTGCCACGACATTGGCCTTGCCCGGATGGTATTTGATGGCGCATTCGTAGTCATTCAAGAGTTCGACCCATCGACGTTGTCGCATGTTTAATTCCTTTTGCCTAAAGATATGCTCGAGACTCCTGTGATCGGTGTAAATAGTGCACTTGGTACCGTACAGGTAGTGTCTCCATATCTTAAGAGCAAAAACCACTGCTCCCAGTTCCAAGTCATGCGTTGTGTAGTTCCTTTCGTGTGTCTTGAGTTGTCGTGAGGCGTAGGCAATAACTTTCTCGCGTTGCATTAACACGCAACCGAGCCCATGGATAGACGCATCGCAGTAAACCACAAAGTCGTCAGTGCCTTCAGGCAACGAGAGAATAGGAGCGCTACAGAGGTTATCCTTAAGCCTCTGAAAAGCAGATTCCTGTGCTTCATTCCACTTGTAGGCGATGCCTTTCTGAGTGAGTATAGTGAGGGGTTGTGCAATCTTTGAGAATCCCTGAATGAATCTGCGGTAGTAGCCTGCCAAACCCAAGAATTGGCGAACTTCAGTGGGAGTCTTAGGCGTAGGCCAATTCTTTATCGAGTCGATCTTAGCGGGGTCGACGTGAATTCCGTCCTTGTTGACCACATGCCCAAGGAAATGGACCTCTCGAAGCCAAAAGTCGCACTTCGAGAACTTGGCGTACAATTGCTCATTGCGTAAGAGTTCGAGGATAAGGCGTAGGTGTCGTTCATGCTCTTCTTGACTTTTCGAGTAAATCAGGATGTCGTCGATAAACACAATCACGAATTTGTCGAGGTAAGGCTTACATACGCGGTTCATGAGATCCATGAAAACCGCAGGTGCGTTAGTCATTCCAAAAGGCATGACGAGGAACTCGTAATGACCGTAACGAGTCCTGAACGCCGTCTTGGAGATGTCTTCATTACGAACTCTCAGCTGATGGTAGCCTGATCGCAGGTCAATCTTGGAGTAGTAGCTTGATCCTTGCAACTGATCGAATAGGTCGTCGATGCGCGGGAGAGGGTAACGATTCTTGATGGTAACCTTGTTCAGCTCACGATAGTCGATGCACATTCGGAATGTGCCATCCTTCTTCTTGACAAAGAGTACTGGGGCTCCCCAGGGTGATGAACTAGGACGGATAAATCCTTTATCCAAAAGTTCCTGTAGTTGCGTAGAGAGTTCTTTCAGTTCTGC
Source organism: Helianthus annuus (assembly GCF_002127325.2). NCBI lineage: Eukaryota > Viridiplantae > Streptophyta > Magnoliopsida > Asterales > Asteraceae > Helianthus > Helianthus annuus. The sequence goes on along the minus strand of NC_035448.2, from coordinate 43,348,672 downwards.
AGGGGCTAGACGGTACGGTGCACGAGCTATGGGTGCTGCTCCGGGAGCTAGCTCGATTTGAAATTCGACCTGATGGTGGGGAGGGAGTCCAGGTAGTTCCTCAGGAAATACCTCGGGATAGTCGCGTACTACAGGAAAACCTTCAATCCTCTTTTCCCTTTCGTGAGTGTCGGTGACAAGTGCTAGGATAGCGGTGTGCCCCTTTTGTAAACACTTCTGGGCTTTCAGGAGCGAGATAATGCCTGTGACTTCTCCACCTTTGTTGCCTTGAACGATGAGGGGTTGGCCAGAACGACGAGGTATACAAACTGCTTTCTCTTGACAGAGGATCTCAGCGCGATGTTTGGATAACCAATCCATACCGATGACAACGTCGAAGCTTCCAAGTTTGACGGGGAAAAGATCGATACTAAACGTGTGACCCGACAATTCTAGTGTGCAGTCGTGGATCACGTGCGTGGCCTCGATGTTCTTACCATTAGCTATCTCGACGATGTGCTTAGAACTTAATAATGCGGGCGGGTGCTTAAGTTTCTTACTAATGCGAAGGGATACATAACTGGCATCGGCACCGGAATCAAATAACACAGAAACATAACGATCATCAAGTAGGAACTTACCCGCCACGACGTTGGGATCGTTCCTTGCTTCTCCAGCTCCAATCACGAAAGCTCTTCCCCTTGCACCATTTCCAACATTGTTGTTTTGCTCATTGTTCCCAGCTCCCTGGTTGTTGTTGCGATTCTGATTCAGTTCAGGGCAATCCTTTCGCATGTGCCCTGTTGCCCCACATTTAAAACATGCTCGGTTGTTTCCCTGCTGCTGTTTTTGTTGGGGTTGTTGCTGATTCTGCCTTGCTGGGAACTGACTTCTACAATCCTTGGCTTCGTGCCCCATCTTGTGGCATCGCTGACACTGACCCTTGTTGCATGCCCCATTGTGGTGCCTGTTACACTTGTTGCACTTAGGGTAGCTTCCCCGGTAGCCACCCTGTTGCTGAGTGCCCTTGTTGTTGTCAGTTTTCCTTTGCTGAGCTGGGGCCTGAGTAGAGTTAGCATCCTTGCCCTGATTTCCATCCCACTTTCGTTTGCCATCACTGGAAGTTCCTTCCGCAGCACTGATCCTTTTGGGCAACCTGCCCTCTTCCACAGCCTGGTTAGTGAGTTTGTGGGCAAGACGGACCACAGGCTGTATGGTAGTGAGGTTGGCCGAGGTTACATGGCTCCTGATTTCTGGGACTAAGCCTTTGATGTACAATTCGATCCTTCGGTACATGGGTCGGGACATGTTTGGGCAAAGAGCAGCATAGTCGTTGGACAGCTTGGTGTAGGTCTCAATCTCTGACCCAACCATCTTGAGTTCATAGTACTCGTCCTCGAGTTTGTGGATGTCGTCCCTGTGACAGTACTCTTCCTTGATCATATCCTTGAAATCTTCCCATGCAGTAGCGTTAGCAGTCTCCAAACCAAGCATTTGAATTTGCGCCTTCCACCACGAAAGTGCGCTTCCCTCAAGAGTACCAGTAGCAAACTTTACCCAATTAGCAGGGGGACATTCGCAGACAGCAAAGACAGCTTCGACCTTCTCGATCCAGTGCAGAAGACCTATGGCACCCTCAGTGCCACTGAACGGAAGGGGTTTGCAATCCATGAAGGTCTTGAAGGTACAAACACGTGGTTGCACAGGCGCAGGCTGACCTGTTGTGAGGAGTGAAGCGAAATAGGTTTAGAAGCAAAAAGGCGAGGTGGCGGTAGGATCTAAACATCCTGAAACAACGGGCTTACCTATAGGGTGAGCTGCGAAAGCTGCAGCCACCGTGTTGAGCAGGTTAGTGAACTGAGCCTGAGTCATGTTGACGTTTCCTCGTCCGCGTCCACTCATTGTCTTCATAACCAGAAAACATAGTATGAGTGTGGTGTCGTAACACAGCGAGAATGAGATAGAAGAAGGGAGGCGTATCTATCTAATCAGGCAAACTAGTACGTATAGTAAAGCAGAAAGCATAAGACAAATAAGCAAGTAAATATGGGTCCGAGCTAGGAGGTCAGATAAGTCGAGCCTTGCACTTGGAGTGTAGTGTCGTCACGAGTCACGGGTTATAGTCTGGTTTTTCTCAAAAAGATTTTCCCCTTTTTAAAACCAAGTTCACTATAACCAATGGCTCTGATACCAATCTGTCACACCCCCAAAATCCACCTGCGGATAACACCCGCTTTGAGGGCGTGACTGACCAGGATCCAACCACCAATTATACTAAGCATTGGTTAATAGTAAAGTAAAATGTTATCTCGAGTAGTTTAGCAACATCTTAGCTTAAGTTTGATAGTAAGTTTAAACAAAACAGCGGAAGCATAAACCAAATAGTTTTAAAAGACAGTTCATGGTTCAAGATAAATAAAACCCAACACACGGGTTTTGACGATCACTACACATTCCCAAGCAGCGGCTCCTCAGTCACTGGTTACCTGCAAAGCATGCAGTAAGGGGTCAACAATAATGCTGAGTGAGTTCACTAGTAGTCCAGTTTTAAATACCAAAAACTTGTTTCACCAGTTAATTTATCCGTTTATACATGCCATGGGGAGCTACCCCAAAAGTTAGCGACTAAACTGTTTTTCCAATACCGAACACTAGGTAACCGTTTGCGTTTCCGCAGGATGCCCCGATGTCAATGTTCTATCATCATTGACGGATGCCTGAGTACATTAGTTCACGACCGATCCCATACCATGGCACGGTGTGAGGTTGGTAAAACCTAAATAGCACTATCAACTAATAACCCGTTCGCCTGGCCCCGGCAACTAATCGGTATTATGTAGTAGGGACTTGAGTGATAGAGTTGCGTTTAGTGCCGTTTGGTTGCATTTCGTATAAACAGTAATTAACTAAAAGGTTTCCCAATGACAAGGGAAGGAAAAGTAAGTTTGTTCCCAGTAACTAGGGAAGGAATGTAAATGGTATCCCCTTTACAAGGGGATAGGGTTGTTTTAGTCTCGTGTCCCAAACCACCGGGACGCATGCTTTTAAGTTGTGAACTCACCTTGGGTTGCTCGGTAGATTATTTTACCCGGTCAAGTATGTTGGTCACCACGTCCTAGCATGGTTACCAAGTATGGGTCAAGTTGGGTACAAATAAACACATAGCGAACACATACGGCAAACACATATAGCAAACACGTATAACATGCGTAACAACAAACAGTTGGGTTATTGGGTCAGCCCTAAACATACAATCAGCAGCAACAACACGTAGCCCAGTCAACAGAAAGCCCAACAGTCAAAGCCCAATAACACCAAAATAGCCCAGTCGAGACAAGGGTGGTTGCGACTCGCAACCGAGGTTACGACTCGCAACCGAGGTCTCGGTTTATCACGTTTTGGTTACGAGTCGCAACCAGAGGTTCCGACTCGCAACCGGCGGTTCCGACTTGACAGCAGTGATTACGACTCGCAACCGGATTCGACTCGTGTTGATTGCGACTCGCAACGCGGAGATCTCGACAAAACTCGCTGTGGTCTCGAGTCGCAACCAAAGGTTGCGACTCGCAACCGTGATTACGTGCACTGAAGATCTTCTAGAACCTGACATGTACTAACCAATGATATTGCATTTTCATGAAACATAGTACTATCCACACTAAACATGTCTGTTTGTCTATTTTGTGTCTAAATCGGATCAAACAAGGCATATTCAAAATATTTAAGTGACATTCATGCTGTTCATCATCATATTCATATAACATTCAAGCAATTATTTATGAACATTCAACCCCATTTATCAACAATCCAACCCAAAATCCTGTTTAAACCTTCTATATACTTCTCGGACAATATCAAGGCACACAAACAAGATTCATCATATAAACCCAAACATTTATGCCTAAAACCTCCTAACCAACCCTTACTACAACCGAATAGCAAACCTTTAAACACAAAACCGGATCATTTTCATTAAGACACAAAATCATTTCAAGCAACCACTTTTATTATCAAACAAGCATTTTATAGCAACAAACATCAACAATCAAGCACTATCAAGCATTTTAGTAACAAGACAAACAAGCAAAACAACTATGAAGATATTCATGCTAACCGGTTGGAAGTAGGGGTACAAGGGATCAATGAACCAAGCTCCAAATGATGATCTCGAGCTAGAATCCGAGAGTGATCTTGTTACCGGTTGATCCGAGGAAGAAGGAAAGGGGAGGAAATGAGGGTGTTGTGCTAGGGTTTTAGTGAAGGAGAAATGAGAGGAGAGTAGGAGGGTGAGTGTGAGAGGTATGTTGTAAAAATGATTAAGGGAGGGGAGGGTTGGTTTATATAATGTCACGAGTGGGTTAGGGTGTGGTTGCGGTTAAGGTGTGGTTGCGACTTGGGCCTCCATATGGCCCAAACCGAACCGGCCCTTAATAAGTTGCGAGTTGGGTCATGGTTTTCGGCTCACCTCTCTCTTACACATACTCACTCACACACACACACACACATATATATATTTAATACGTACATGTTATCATCATTAGCACGCCACAATGATCACAAACTTTCATTTAATATAAATCATATATATACAAGTAGGTTGAATACAGAAATGGTCGCTCGGGAAAACCCGAAGTGTCACAGTATTATACACTCACTAGAATATACTATATAAATTCCGCGAAGTTCCGTCTTAAAACGAGAGAGTTATACTCGAATTCGTATGAGAAGGGTTAAAAGCGTCAATAATGAAAGTTAAGGCTTTCTGAATAATTAATAAACTAACCGGGGACTTAACAACGCGGGTAAATAACACGAGGCCCCTATCGGTAAATAACCGAGGGCCAAACCGCAAAGTTACCCCTTCAAAACCGAAAGGTCAGGTAAATCATTACGAAAGATTTCGTTATTAATTACCAGGATTTCGTAATCATTTCAAAAGATTTTAAAAATCTGAAAAACAGGCCCCTCGCGACCCGCATTGCATGTTTGGTTAAGTTGAGGCGGGCCGCGAGCCTCCTCTTTTACTCGCCTGATATTTAAATCCCAGGCGGCCCGCATTAGAAAGGCATGGAACTCCCATGCGGGCCGCATTAGACGCCCAGATGCAGAATACTTGTAACTACATGCCTTTTGGAGCCTTTGAACGACCAACAACCAATTAATGGAGCATGGGCGCCCCCTACTCGACCCATAGCCCTCAGGGACACCTACCCATCATCTCTGGACTGTTGTGAGTGTTTGTAATGATCATAGATGCTTGGCATTGGCTATAAATAGCCACATTTTACACATAACCTTCACAACACCAAAAACACACATCTCTGGTCATTGCAAGAGCTCTCAAGTCCTCTTCTCTGCTCTATAAGCAAGAACACACTTCTGTAAGTCGTTCACAACCATTTTGATCATACATTTCCATAGTTTTAGCCTATAAACACAACCGTCGTAACTAACGGTCGTCATTACAATAACTTGCAAATGGTTCAGTCTTATGACGAATCAAAAGTGGTTATGAGATGGTATTTATGTGGGTAATAAACCTCTAAAAAGGTTCCCCCTGATCACCACTCTAACTATGTCAAATATCGAGTCAAACGTGCGGTTAAAAAGTCAACAGAAAGCTATTTTAGCGATTTATGCACAATCTGTAATGTATAGGTTATGAAACCTGTTTTGACACTTATAAAATATGATATTAAGTATATAAACTTGTTTGCGCTCGTTTGAATCGATCATTTGCTATATTGAACCGGTTCGGAGCCGAATGTCGCAAAAGTTTGACTTTTGCTTTGACTTCAGTTCTGACCCGTATTAGTGAGGTATAGATATACCTTAGGACTCTCTTAGGACCAGGTCACATGTTGGAATAAACCTCTGTGATCGGTTCATGAGTTATCCGAGTCTTTTACGTATTTCCGTTAATCGCCTAAAAGTTGACCGTAACGCCCTTTTGAAATTAAAACGAGTAATTCGGACGCGTGAACGGACCAGAACCTTGCTTATTAAATTATAAGCATGTCCTTAAAGTTTCACGTCAATCCGAGGTCTAGAGTGGGAGATATGCTAATTAGCGCAAATTAAATAAACTTTTGTAATAAACGGCGCAATTAGCATAACACCTATCTAAACCAAGATCTCGTCACCAAATCTTTTACCCACTGTTATAAATTAATATTTTGGGAATTTTAAAGATTTTTAATAATTTTTACCTTGCTCATAACCTGCGGTTATGGCTACGGTTCGGTTAATACCGAATATGCCCTTTTCGGCCAAAACATGAGTTCTACAAGGTCTTTTGACCCGATTTCAGTTGCTACTGATTTTAAATAATAAATAAAGTATTTTAAGCTTTATAAGCTGTTCGGGAAACTCAGATTTCCTGTAGAACTCGAAAAGCCCTTTTAAAGTCTTTAAAATGACCGAAAAGCCCCTACGGGGCATAATACTAACTTAAACTCGTTACGGGCATCACGGAAGGTATCCTACTGATACCACAACCCATTTAAGGCATATTAACTTAGGAAATAAGCGTACGACTCTCATGGTTAACCGTTTCGCCTATTGCGCGCACGGTTCGGCTTATGAAACTAGTTTTCATAAATAGCCGATACGGGTCAAATTATATTATTTGAACCCCAAAATCCAGAGTGTGAACCATAAACCCATATAAAACAAGTCTCTGAACTTGTTGGGTCAGAATCACACTCCATTCTCGGTTTTCGCCTTTCACGCGATTAAACCATATCTATATATATCGGAACCAACCGGTCTAGGCTACGGCCATTATAACGACTCGTTAGGGTTCTAAGAGGTTAATTAAAACCTTCGTTCCAGATTAGGAGCCCCAGTAAAAGCTATCGGTGATTTAATCCAAATTAAGGAAATATACTTGCAAAGGTAAATACTTTAACTTATTTCCCCTATATGGGCTTGGGTTACGGTATATTAATACCGCTTGATTGAGCATTATATTCATCCATCGCTTAGGTGGTTAATTAAATAATATGATCGGCTCATTTAAACAGTTTTGTTGCTTAAAAGCCTTTGGGGGGTTTAATGACCGTTGTCCCGGATATCCTTGGCATCATTTTACGAAATGGCCACGACCATCGACATCCCGGTGTAGGCGTACACCCGGTATAAAGTGTCGACATTAAATTTAAAAGACGTAGCCGTTGGTTTTTATACTACGGTTTTACGCAAACGTGGTGTGTCTATAAATCTTTAACCCGGCACGACCCGGGCTACTGAACGCATAAAAGAACATGTAAAACGTTCACAAGATTTTATTATAATTTTCCCAAGTTATAAAAGAGTTTGTGCCTTGTGCATTCAAATCACTTTTAATAAACATTTTCAAATGTGTCAGTTGAATGTATTTACCAGTGTAAACTGACGTATTTTCCCCAAAAAGATTAAGTGCAGGTGCTAGACGAAATTGGCTGGTATTAGCTGCCTAAGCATCACGAATAGTCTCGCAAACTTGATGCCGTATCTGAATGAACAATATTTATTTATTTTGATCCGCTGTGGATACATTCGACTTCTGTAATACATTTGATATTACAATCAGAGGTTGAAATATATTTATTTATCTTTAAGCTTCCGCTGTGCATTATATAATTGTGTGGTTTGACTATATTGTTGCCAACATCGTCACGGTAATCCCCCACCGGGCCCACCGGTGAGACACGTGGAAATCGGGGTGTGACAGGTAAACACTAAAGCATCGAGATACTTGGGATATCACTGCGTGGACTGCGACACTAGCATGTCTGAAACTATTTTATTGTTTACAATATGGATAGGAGTTGTTTTAATCTATTATTCTATTATCAAACTTGTATACTCGCCAATACTTTTGTATTGATATTTTAATACATGTTGCAGGCTGATAGGATGCTTGGAATGCATGGAAATCAAGCTAGGAGGTGCTTAGAAACGTCGCCTAGTTAATTTAGTCTTTTGAACAATTTAAACAATTATATGATTTGGTTTGTAATGTGATGCTTGTGACAATGATTGTTAGACATTTGCATGAAATCAATTAATCCTTATTGAAACAATAGTGTTATGGAATTCTCAATGAGCAATCTGAACGCTTAGTGCTCGCACCCCGATGTTTCCTCCATTGGTTGTGTAACACCTCGAAAAATTTCGTCCAATAATGTCTTGACACGTGTCATAAGGTTCCGTTATGTGAAAACATACTTTAGAGGGACTAAAAGTGACAAACAGTGAAAACTATGGAACGTAAGGGTCCAAAGTGTCAACAATGGATAAATAGACTCTATGATAACCCTACATAATGTTTATAACCTTAAACGGATGGTTCATGGATCATACGACGCGGAAATTGCACAAAAGTGAAGTATTTCAAACTATAGGGGCCAAAAGTGTCAACATGTTTAATTTATACCTCTGAGTGAACTTTTGGCAGACCCGAAGCTTTGTATAGCTAAAATATACTCACTAGAATATGTGGTAAAAATTTCATGAAGTTTCGTCAACGTATGAGAAAGTTATGGCCAAAACCGTACTTGAAGGACTAAAAGCGTCAACGTCGAATTTCAGGGTTTTTCGGTTGAGCGCAAAGTTATCCGAGGACATTACCATGTTGGTAAAAGTCCTAAGGTTATTAAAAACCAAGTTTGGGGGTTTACGGGTCAAATTAAGCAGCCGAAACATCGCACGCAAGCTCAGGGACTAAAGCTGTCAAAGATTGAAACTTGTTTTGCTGAACAGGGGTCAGGCGACCCGCCTGGCATGACCCAAGCGGGCCGCGTGGGGCTGCCAGCGACAGAAAAATCGTATTTGGGTGATTTGGGTCCGAATTTGAGTGTCATACAGCTGGTTCTTGCCTCCAAAAGCTCCAATGGGATGCCATGCATGGCTACTACAACAGTACCCTCGAAATTTCAGCTTTAAATCAGATTACAAACCATTTCTTGGACATTTGCATTTGATCAAGAACTTATTTCTCTCAAGAGCTCTCAAGAACTTTCAAGGCAGGCTTTCTGGAGTTAATCTGATCATCAAGGTCGAATCCTAGTGTTCACTAAACACCTATAGGACTCTTGTAAGCTCTCAATTCAATCTTTAATCCGTTATTACCTTGATTATTGCTAAAAGTCAAACTGGGTGTTCATAAGCTTTAACTTTCTGATTAAACGGGTTTCAATCAGTCATTTCTCGAATTGAAACCTGATTTATGTTGGTAATATTATGGGAAACAAACCCTCTAAAGGGTACTCTCTGATTCCCACTACATGCATGCTAAATGTCGAGTCAAACCTATTTCTAAAAAGTCAACAGAAGCGATTTTTGTGAAAAATGACATGAATAATGATATAGATGACATGCAATCTGTTTGATCTTCATAGAAAGCTTTATTATGAATATAAGAATGTATTTTACCACGATCAACTCGACGATCTTTAGTGTAAACCCGGATTGGAACCGAAAGTCTTAATAAACGACTTTTTCGTAAACTATCGGTTCGGATCCGCACATGCATGTGTGAGATCTGTATTTTAGAGCATTTTTGACCATTGGCATTTTAGTTAAACTTTCTGGAAATTTTATGTCATAAGTCTATGCTTAGCCGATTCGAATGCATGTTTCCGATTTATGCATAAAGTTGACTATTTTGCCCTTTTTGATATAAAACGTGATTTTTGGAAAAGTGAAAGGATAGAAATCTTTATTTCTAATATATGAACTTGCACCGAAAGTTTCGGATCAGTTGGTGGTCCAGATTGTGAGTTATGGCCATTAGCATAAAACTATATTATAAATTTACATAAACGGCCCTTTTCGCATATGACCTATTTCTGGCCACGGTTTGGTATAAAACTTTTTACCAACTGATGTATTATAATATTCTGGGAATTTTGATGATTTTTAATTAATTTTTGGCTGAACGGATCCTAGATCGCCTAGTCATTTCGGCTTATGTCGATTTTGACCGTTTTAGCCATAAAATGAGTTTTACACATCCTTTTCACCCGAAACCTTTTTCTACTGATTTTATATGATGAATAAATTATTTTAAGTATTCTGGAAATATAAAAATCTCAGATTTAATTTGAAAACTCGAAAACGCCCTTAAATCGCATATTTAGCGTTTTAAGCGCATAGTGAGCGTTATACTTGTTTTAAACATATAAGACCTATACCTACTGATGTGTTTAGCATATTTTCATATAATAACAGTAAGTATAAGTATATAATCTCAGATTTCCAGTTTTGGCACTTTTAGCCCTTGTGAAATTACAAAAATACTCCTACGGTGCATAGTTTGGTTTTAAATGATAAATTTGGTATATGGGTCATACCCTACTGATATAATATGTTATATTAAGTATATTTACTGTATGAACCAGACCCGAAACTCAGATTTCAAATTTTACTCTTTTATTATCTTTTAAATGACCAAAATGCCCTTCTAAGGCATAAATTGAGTTTAAAAGTATTCCGGGCAATATAGAACATAACTTACTGATATAATATCATATTTTAAGCATATTATCTCAGGGAACTTGCATTTGAATCATTTGACTACCCGTATCGCCCTTTTCGCGTTCGGTTCGGTTTACGTAACTAGTTTGCGTAAATTGACCGAAACGGGTCAAACGATATCATTTTTATTTCAAAATCCAGAATGTATTTAGTATACCCATATTATACAAGTATTCAAACTTGTCGGGTCTAAATCACATTCTATCCGGTCTTTCGCTTAATCGTGCGTAAACCGTATCATTCTTAAGACTAACCGGTCAAAGCTTAGGCTTAAATAAAAGACCCGTTATGAATCTAATAGGTTAATTATAAACCTTTGTTCCAGATTAGGAGGCCCGGTAAAAGCTACCAACACTTATCATTTGTGACTTATACTTGCTCAGGTAAATACATTTTGACTTATTTTCCCTATACGGGCTTGGGGTACGGTATTTAAAATACCGCTTGATCGGGCGCACAAGTCCTGCGCCTTATAGGCGTACAGTCTTGAATAGCTTGTGCGACTTCGTTTAAACAGTTTTGTCTTACTTAAAGGCTTTGGGGGGTTATTGACCGTGTCCCGGATATCCTTGGCATTATCTTACGAGATGGCCACGACCAGAGCACGGGGTGTAGGCGTACACCCGACGTGTATAACTCTTTAATGTGGTGTGTCATTTAATCTCTAGCCCGGACAGCAGATCCCGGGCCACCAGAGATATAAGTGCATGTAATTCGTTCACAAGTTTATATTATATAATTATCCCAAGTTAATAAAAATATTTATGCCTTGTGCATTTAAATCAATTTTCAATCATTTTCAAAATGAGTCAGTTGATTTGTATTTACTAGTGTAAACTGACGTATTTTTCCCAAAAGGTTAAGTGCAGGTACTATACGAAAATAGGCTGGCTGTTTCCTAAGAGCGTCCGCTATAGTCTCGCAAGCTTGGACGACAAATATCTGTTGAACTATTTTTATCTTATTTTATTTGATCCGCCTGTGGATCCGTTTCAACTACTGTGATATTTATTATTGCAAATTATTTAAAAGTTGAAATGTATCTATTCTGCTTCCGCTGTGCATTATTATATTGTGTTGATTGTCTATGACGATGCCAACTACGTCACTATACCCCACACCGGGCCCACCGGTGACACGTGGAAATCGGGGTGTGACAGGTTGGGGTGTGACAACACAAGAGTTTATTAACTACAGTCCCATAGTTTCACCGGCATGCGCATGACTTAGGCTCTTGGTGCATGTAATATCAGTTTGTTCATGCCTGGAAAATGTTGTGCTTAATCCTGATCAAATGTTCAAGCATGTGAGTTACGGATCCTAAAAACGTTCCAGTCTCCTAAGTATTTTTATATATGCAGTTGTGAGTGTGCAACATACCTGGTACCTAATCCGAAAGGTCGGCCTGGAGGGGGTGCAGGGTAGGCGACGACACAGGCCCCAAACACTCCGAGTGCCTAAATCTTTTTAATTTTGTATAGAATTTACGTTGTATATTCTAGAATATATATGCACTTAATCGATAGATAACACAAACAAGCTCTTGTCAGGATGGTAACTGCGTTGCTTAAACAACAAGGAGATACGGGTTCTAATCCCACCCGTCTCCAAATTCAATTTTTTAGCTTCATTTTGTGGTTTTTTTGCTTGCTGCATATGGCACTTAATGCATAATTTTGTCAACTACCTCTTTCCCTTAAATTAATAAATTACTACCTATACTTAGTTAAAAGTAACTATTTAAATTACTTTCACATAAATTTTAGTGATTAAATAATTGATGAGTTTATAATACATGGAATTTTGCGGATAGGGCCCAAAATTTTTATCTCGCACAGGGCCAAAATTTTTATCTCGCACAGGGCCCAATTTTTTTTTTTTTTTTTTTCGGAGACAACCCTTCTAATCAGGTAAATAAATATACTTTATAATTTATCCTAATCTAATCTAACTTGATGCAAAAAAAGGATCCGTTAATGTTAATATACAGCAACGTATGGTGAGAATCTGTTCTTTAATCTGATGTGTGATTTCGTATAAACTAACTATAACTTAAAACATTCTAATGGTTCTTTGATATTAGAAACACAGGAAAACACAAATTAAGAAGACCTAAAATGATGAAAACATCCATCAAATTATTTTTATTTATTAGTTACTAGTTTAGAAATTCATGTATTACATGAGTTAAATAAATCTAATATGTTAAAATCAATAGTTTTTATGAAGATTTTGTATGTTGGATGTTATCAACCATTGGTGAAATAACAAATAATAAAAATATTAAAATGAAAATCTTAGGATATAGTATAATTGAATTCTTATGGTTTAGAAAATTGTTTAAAAATATTAAAATAAGTAGAGTTATCTTTTAGATAATTAGTTGTTTAATTAGTTATTTAAAATTAGTACCATTCAATAGAATTGTTTAATTTAATTACTTAAATTAGTACCATTTAATAGAAGATAGAGATGGAAAAATTTTTTGAGGCTTCACCGACAAATGTCTCAAAAGAGTTTTGTTTATTATATAAATTATATAAATGAGTAAACTGCCATTTTCGTCCCAAAGGTTTAATCACTTTTGTCACTTTAGTCCAAAACTCAAATCTTTTACATCTGGGTTCCTGTGGTTTTAATTTTATTGTCATTTTGGTCTAAAAGTGAAATCAGATTATATTTATCTTATAAAATCATGCTATTTTGTCCTTTTCCTCAGGGGCAAAATAGTCCTTTCATTTTTATTTTATTTAAAGCTTTTATTAAAGGGACAATTTATGTAATTAGGTTCAAGTTTTCGATCAAAATAGAAAATTTATATGTTTTTAAACACACCTGCAACATCTGTATCTTCTTCATAGCCTCACCATCACCACTACCACCACAGCCTCACCACCACTACTGTTATATATGTTTCTATTTCTGTTTCTTCTTTACATAATCTTTTAGCCTCCATGTATCTTGTTCTGCACCAGTTTTGTGTGCAAATTAGATAAGTGAACAATTTTTATCACTTTTTTTTTATTTCAAATTGTTATCCTAATGTCAGAAATAACTTGCAAAAGCCAGATCCATAACTATAAACAGATTCTGTTTGACATGATACATTCTAATAAAGTAAAGGAATTAGGGATAAAGAAAATAATCAATCAAATTGGGGTACTTATTATCTAAGTCTAATTGATTAGCCCACCAGAGAAAGGTGAATGACTAACCGAATACAAGCGTAGAGCAGGAGATCGACCAGAACAGCTTGCTAACTGAAACAGCAGATTGAGATTCCAACTTGAGTTCTGACTTCTGACCTCATTGACTAAATCAAAAGCCAAACTACAACATATATAACTCTTCTTTTTTTCTACTGTGGCGGTGATGGTGGTAGTGGTGGTGAGGCTGTTGTGGCAGTGGTGGCAGTGGTGGTGGTGAGGCTATGAACAAGATACATAAATAATTTTTTTATTTTGGTCCAAAACTTAAACCTATTTACACAAATAATCCCCTTAATAAAAGCTTTAAATAAAATAAAAATGAAATGACCATTTTGCCCTTAGGGAAAAGGACAAAATAGCATGATTTTATAAGATAAATCTGATCTGATTTCACTTTTGGACCAAAATGCCAATAAAACTGAAACCACAGGGACCCAGATGCAAAAGGTTTGAGTTTTAGACTAAAATGGGAAAAGTAACCAAACCTCAAGAATTAAAATGGCAGTTTACTCTATATAAATACATACAAGTTAGGAAAAGAAAACGTGAAAAAGTATTTCTAACCTCTTTTATTAATTTGTTTCAAGTTTTCTCACTGTTTTTCAAATGTAAATACCTTTTTGTATGATATTATTTTAAGAAAATCGCAGCATATAATATAGAGGGTTTTTTTAACCTTTCATTCAAGTGTCATATTGTTATATTTATAGAAAATTAAGGCACTGTGTAAAGTGTTTTATTCACACTTAATGAAAAATTGTATTATCTTACGGTAAATCAGCACGACAACACATGTAATGAATGCAAATGAAAGATCAGAGCGATCTAATGAACAAAACAACACAACAAAACAACACCAAGCACTAGCAAACCAAGACAACAAAATCTAGCACAATTCATTACATTCAAAATAACAAAATTTCCACAATAAGAAGCAACACATTCTCATATAGTGAAAAAAAAACACAGTTGAAGAAACACTGGTTCAATAGATCGGAATCAATTAAATCAGGGGGTTTGGATCTGCATAAAAGGGTGAGTCCTCAGGAGCGTACCCACCCTAAGCCAAGGGTGGGCGGGCGCACCCCTGAAAAAATATTTTTTAGTGTTATTTTTCGTCGAAAATCTCGACCGCACCCCTTGTAATTTTTCACCCACACCCCTTGAAAATTTTCAACCGCCCCACTTAGAAAAAAAAATTATTAACCACTTATTCACTTAATTATTTAATCCAATCAAAGCCCAGTCAGTCTGGAATCAATTTTTATTAACACAAGCCCAAGCCCAAGCCCAAGCCCAAACCCAACCTAAAGAAATTTGAACTAAATAAAATAATCCAAACCCATGCACTCATTCCATTTCCAAATCCCGCCCCCAAAAAAACTCCCAGCGACTTGACGCCACTGCTCACGACCTGGTGGCTTTTTTTACCGGAAAAACCAAAATTCCGGTTGGACCGACCCATATTACGTCAGAATTCCAATATAGAACTAGTATGGTTTATTTATTTATTTTGTTTTATGTGATGATTAGGAGAAAATATAGATGTGTAAGGGTTTAATCTTTTTATATTTTTTTTTTGATTTTTTTGTTGTTCTAGACTTGTAGTTAAATGATTTTGTTGTTTTATTTATAGCTTTGTTTCTTTAAATGATTAGTTACAAGTAATCAACATTTAATATTAGGACTTAAATGTTTAAAAATATAATTGAAAGTTATGGGCTATGGTTGAACATGATTGTTTATTTTGTTTAAGTGTTTAGTGTTGTTTACGAACTTGTGGAGCAAATTATATGTGTTAGGAACAATGAGTAAGAATGTAATGAACTTATGGCGTGTTTAGTATCGTTAGATGATATTTGGAAAATTTCAAAAAAAACTTGTAGGGCACAATTTTAAATACGTTTGCAATTTGTAATGACGTTTGACGGGTTTTTGATGATTTATAAATTTTAGTTTCATGTTCTTTTGTCTTACATGATCCGACCCGACCCGCTATGAACCGATATTTTTATACAGCTAGGAGCCTAAAATCTTTGAAAATATTCCACACCCCAGGAAAAAATTCCTGGGTCCGCCATTGTGACTCCTCTCGTTTGATTAGGGGTTTGGTTTATCTTCTTCTTCGAACGATCACTACAAAACAAACAGCTGTTAGACTCGCCACGTGGAGAATGGAGGTTCTCTCCGTGACCACCCTCCGGCGTGAGAATAAGTATAGGTTTCAATGAAGAAGAAGAAATGGTAGTGAAAGTGAAGTGAATGTAACTTGTGAAATTGTACCTGAATTATCCTTATTTATAACCGAATTTTGGGCGGGAAAGTCTGTTGACGGAGGATGTAACGGAAAGTTATTTCCGTGAGCGGTTATTTTCTCCATCGTTAATCACTAACGTGATGTGTATGCACACGGATCGTGGGCATGATCAACGACTGGGGAGATGCCACATGGAAGGTGGGCAAGTGTGGATCTTTCTTCAATTCAGTGCCATCATCGTGACTTTGAGGGGAACTCAGGATGATGCCACGTGGCCATTCGGTTATAACCGAATAGTGGTGCACGATAAAGCCTTATAAAAGATTTACAGCTGTAATCCTATGTGGCTCTGCCTTGTGCAAATTCTGTTGTAACAGGAAAGTTCTTTTCTGTTCAAGTCTGGGTGATATCCGCGCGGAGGTGTTATTAGGGTTTTATCCCAACTGTTCTGTTGTATGAGGGCTTGCGCAAGGATATGCTAATTCTATCTTGGCGCGCGGATGTTGAAGATTGTTGTCTTTTAAGTTCTCTTCTTTGGAACCAGTGCACTGCCGCGCAAGGTTCCTTGAAAGAGGTTCATTGGTGATGAAGTTGTGGTATGGTCTCGAGCACCTACGCATGGTTTTTGGGACCTTACCCCTTCAAGTCCACCCAGTCCAGTGTTGCTCTTATGCAAATAAGTGGAGTACTAGACTTATAAGAGATGGGTGATTTTCACTGTGGAGTTTTTGACGCAAAACATGGGGAATCTTCTTAGAGAAGATATTTTTCCAAGCTGAACTGTTCATTATGCTAGAATAAACGTCTGTTATCATGAGCTGATTGATGTGACATGGCTTTTGTGTGCCTTGGGGTAGAAGACGAATGGATGTTTGATTGATCACCTTCTTATTGAAACTGTAGCTTATGGGAATATGTGCAGACGTCTAACACTTGTCAGGGGTTATTTTATAAAATTGATGATTACTGTGGCGCCGTCGTTTCAGAAAGTGGCAATTTGACAGTAATCATTATGATTTCTTTTGTATGTTGCAATTGTTACTTTATCAGATTTGGTAAATATGAGAATGAGTCGAAAATACTGTTCACGGAGAGTCGCCGAGATTTTGAAGACTCTTGATGCTGCTGAAGCTATGCTCCGTCTTGGAAGTCTGACACCGGAGAAGACTGTCGGAAGTGGAGAGTTTTCCGGCACTGTGTTTTGCCCCTGTAAAGGAAAGATGGTATTCCATTTCCTGCTGGGGTTGATGATGATGATGCAGGTGTTACACGATTGTCAGCGAATGTCTTGATGCAGTTTTTTCCGGCTGATCGGAGGGGTCGGTGCGCAATAGTGTATTAACGGCGTCAGAGTGGGCGATCTTCTGTAATTCCGGCTAGGGCCCGAATGGCGACCGCTGCTATGGGTGATGGGGAAGGTGGGAACCCATGGATCATTGACCCTCACCCTCTCGAGTGGTATGGTGAAGCGCTGCATACCCCTTTGGAGGTGTTGGCCATGTTCCCAGATGTCTAGTTTATTTTGTATGTTTTTTGTAAATATTTTTGGTGCACTGTTGTGCTTGTATACTTTTGTGCTTGTGCTTTCTGCACAAGTAGTTTTTTGATGCACTTTTGTGCAAGTAGATTTTTGTTAATGCATGTGGTGTGCAAGTAACTGTGTTTAATATAAGAAATGTTTGAATTACAATGTCTTGCATGTGTATAATTACTTTGTTTAGGTAAAGCGAATAAAGATGGTATAAAGCTCATGTGTGAACATAGGTCTCGATTGTATGCGGGGCTTGTACCCGTGGACCGTTCATGAGACTTGTAAAGTGTTACCACAGTGTTTTCGCTCTTACCAAAAGAAATTACATGCATTTTGTAATAAACAATAGAGAATAATAGAAGTTAAACTTTGTATTTGATTGGATAAGGCGCATGGGCCAGTAGATACAAAGTAAATAAATAAAATAATGCGCGGCCAGTAGATACAAAGTAAATAAATAAAATAATTATGTTGCCTGCGCAATCGTTGGTTGTTATGCTGGATGGATGAGTTGGTTACATATAGCACTTGCGCAGTTGTTGCGCATTCCAGGTGCGTGGTACATCCGTTCCATCGAGCCTTTTGAGAGTATATGCGCCTTTACCCAGGACTTCATGAATGACGTATGGTCCTTCCCATTTAGGCGCGAGTTTTCCTGGTTTCTCAGCGTTAGAAGCCTCATTTTCGCGCAGGACAAAATCTCCTGGAACAAAGGTGCACACACGTACGCGAGCGTTATACTATTTTTCTAACTTTGATTTTTACCTGGCTTCGTTAATGGCTGCATTTTCGCGCCTTTCTTCAAGGAGGTCTGATGGGTTGGTTAATTTTGCATTCTTAAAGTAGGTAATTGCATGGTTTTGATCATTGTTTCACATGGAATATTGTAACTTTTAATGGTCTTTATTGATTCTTAGGTTGATGGTGAGACGGTAACAAAAGACAGAATCGAAAACGGATAAACGAGCTAGCGGGAAAGTGCAAAACAATGTGGAGATATGGTGTCAGGCGTAGGCTACGCCCAGTTAAGCGTAGGCTATGCCCACGTCGAGTTAGTGGCGCAAATCAGCCAAATTGGCCCAAGTTTATAAGTCAGAAGATTAGGGTTCTGTAAGGGGACTTCTCTGGAGACAAGAGGACGAGCAAGGAGCAATTTTTGGTGATCTAAAGGCTTTTAATTCATCATTCCAACCGAAAATCAAAACCTGATTTTGACCCAATTGAAGAATTCAACATGCTGATGAGAGGCTAAACCACCCGTGATCATCTCCGGGACAAGGGTTTGTGTTAGACTTTGGGTTTATTTATATTTATGAACTTTTGGATTAAGATTTGATTAATCATTCGGTTAATCTATCTTATTGTTGCTTGTTTTCGATTAAACGATTGTTTGATTATCATAGACACACGTATTCATCAGTTATTTGGTTTGGTCATCAACATTTGGGATTAAATTCTAAAGTGTCATTGTTCTTAAACCTTTAACCATTGAACTCGTTGATGTTTATGAAATCTAGGATTGGCAATTAATTAGATTACTATTCATTTGCATCAATCCTTTGGTTTCGATCGTGGATCATTGCAATCGAATATATTATATGTTAGTTATTTATCAAAACAAGTGTTTAGCAAATCATGTCTATGTCATTTCCAATTGGTATTGTTTAAGTTACCCAATTTTCTACGCAACCTGAAAACCCGGAGATTAGTCCTTTCTCATCATTGTTTACAACTACAATTTAATTTCATTTTCATAATTCGTCTCACCTTTTGCAAAAAGCAATTAGTTTTAATTTAGACAATTGTCACAAACAACGAGCTTTCATACTTTACACTGATTCCCCATGGATTCGACACCCTACTTGCCCTTTATTAGTAAAGGTGATTAGGACACTTTTTAAACATATTTTTGACCGACCTTACGACATCGTTCAAGGTCTAGGTCAATTCTTCGCTCTCGCTCGTTGACTTTTTTTTCCATGGCGATCATGCGTGGTGATGGAAGGCCGACTTCGGCTGGAATTACCGCTTCTGAGCCATAAACGAGGCTGGACGGGGTTTCGCATGTACTGGTTTTTGGCATGTGCAGTGGGCCCATAAGATGCTTGGGAGTTCGTCCCCCCACCCCCTGCGCGCGGTTCCTAGCCTTGCCTTTATGTCGTCCACTATCTGCTTGTTTACACTCTCAACTTGCCCATTCGCCTATGGGTGCGCCACAGAAGCAAAGCTGTGTTCGATGTTCATTTCTTTGAACCATTTTTGTAGGTCTTCTGATGCGAAGTTTATACCATTATCAGAAATGATACGCAATGGTAATCCGAATTAACAAATAATGTGTTCCCATATGAATTTGCGGATCACCATTGCAATAGTCGACGCGAGAGCCTTTGCTTCTACCCATTTGGTAAAGTAGTCTACTGCTACTACTATGAACTTGACTGCACCGGGCACATCGGGGAAAGGACTAACGAGGTCGATGCCCCATTGCTGGAAAGGCCAAGCTGAGGTGACTGGGACCAGAGGGTTCTGTGGGCAAAGCGTCTTTGTGGCATGGCGCTGACATGTTACGCACTTGCGCAAGAGTTCTACCGCATCTACGTGTATACCTGGCTAATAGTAGCCTGCATTCATGATTTTTGCCACCACCATGCGCGGGCCGACATGGATCCCACATAGTCCCTCATGAATTCCGTGGACTAAATACTGTGCATCGGTCTTATCTACGCAGCGTAGAAGTGGACCCATGAATGATTTGCGGTACAAGATACCATCTGCCATTTCGTAGTTTAATGCCTTGTGCTGAAGTTTTCTGGCTTCCGCCTTTCCTTCTGGAAGGATCCCATGTTGCAAGTATGTAATGATTGAGGACATCCAAGATGGATTCCCGACTTCTATGATGTTCACTTGTCTTAAGGGAACGGATTGGTTAGATAATACCTCGATGCGTACTTCCTTCGCGAGGTGTTTGAAGCTTATAGCAGCCAGTTTGCTTAGCGCATCTGCGTGTTTGTTTTCGCTTCTGTTGATGTGGACTATCTTGAAGGTTTGAAATTGGTTGATAAGGATTCTTGCTTGTTCCAAATATAGAGCCATGGCTTCGCCTTTAGCGTCTTAATAACCGTTGACTTGTTCTGCTAATAATTTGGAATCGACATGCGCTTCGAGGTTCTTTGCTCCCATCTTGAGTGCCAGGCGGAGACCTGCGAGGAATGCTTCGTACTCTGCTTCGTTATAGGTACTTTTGAAGTCCAGGCGAATTGCATACGTGAGCTCATGATCGTCAGAGCTAACTAGGCGAAGGCCTGCACCTGCTCCATCATCGTTTGAGGCGCCATCTGTATGTAATGTCCAAACCCTGTCATCAAAGACTGGGGTCGGATTTTGGATTGCCTCGCACTCCTGGATTTTGTCGATGGGGACTTCGGTAACAAAGTCTGCTAAGACTTGCCCCTTAATAGCTGGTCGCGACTTGTATAAGATGTTGTACCCCCTAATTCGATAGCCCATTTGGCCAATCGTCCTGCAACATCTAGCTTAGACAAGATTTCTCCAAGATGATAGTTTGTAAGGACGGTGATGACGTGGCCAGAGAAATATCGTCGTAACCTGCGTGATGCGTGAACCAATGCAAGGACGAGTTTCTCCATTATAGAATAGCGCATCTCTGGACCAGTTAGCAGTTTGCTGATGTAGTATATCGGAGTTTGAACCCCGTCTCTTTCGACCATTAGTACTGCGCCGACTGCTACTTCTGCTGAAGAGAGATATAGGATCAGCAGCTTGTCTTTTTGCGGAGCCGTTAAGGTTGGTAATTGAATCAGACACTCGTTCATTTGTTGAAAACCTTTTTCTGCTTCTGGGGTCCACTGAAAGTGACTCTTTTTGACGCAGTTGCGCAACGTACTGATGAATGGATATGATTTGGTGGTGTGATTTGCCAGAAATCTGTTGAGTGCTGCTAATCGACCAGCGAGACGTTGCATCTCTTTGATGGATGCTGGTGACGACATGAGTTGAATGGCTTCCACCTTTTCTGGGTTAACCTTGGAACCATCCTTGGTTACAATAAACCCTAGGAATTTGCCTTCTTCCATCCCGAATGAACATTTCACCGGGTTTAGCTTGTGCGCAGGGAATTGAATGTGCGCTGAATCTTTGCCAATATGGATTCTTCTTCCCTACTCATGATAACGAGGTCATCCATGTAAACTTCTACTGTTACCCCAATATCGTCTCCGAAGACTTTGTCCATCAGTCGCTGATAAATGGCGCCTGCATTACGAAGACCGAAAGGCATTTTTGTATAGCAAAAAATACCTTTGTCTGTGCGAAACGCCGTTTTGTCTTCGTCTTCTTTTTTCATTTGTACTTGATGGTATCCTTTATAGCAATCCAGGAAACATTTCCAGTGGAAGGATGCTAACGAATCGACTTTCTTATCTATCTCTGGAAGGGCGTAACAGTCTTTCGGGCAGGCTTTGTTGAGATCTTTGAAGTCGACACACATGCGCCACCCTATGCTTTTGTGCCATTACTGGGTTTGCTACCCAGGTTTGGTATTGTACTTCGCGCAGGATCCCAGCTTGAAGTAGTTCAGCTACTTGTTCGTTTATTGTGTTTGCTTTTTCTGTACTAAGACTGCGCTTCCCTTGCGCGACTGGTTCCGCGGAAGGTCGGATATTTAAGCAGTGTTGTGTTATTTCTCTTGGTACCCCGGTCATGTCCGCTGGGGACCATGCGAAGATATCCATGTTGTTAGATAGGAGTTCTTTTAATTTTGCGCGAATTTCTGGTGAGATGGCGTATCCTAACAAAATGGTTTGTTCAGGGTAGTCTTTGTTGAGAACCCATTTTTCTGGTTCGTTTGACGGTGAAGGTTTGGCAACCTTTACTGGTGGCTCGTCGTCCACATACATCACTTCTTTGCTGGAATATAAAATTGCTACCCCGGTTTCCGTCGGAAAACCACAAGCGGCATGTGGAATGGAGGTAATCATGCTGAACTCTCTCTGCGATCGTCTTCCTAATAATACATCATGGCATGATGTTACTGGCATGACCATAAAATTGACTGTGATGGTGCGCGAGTGCTCACCATCTGAGAGTGTGAGAGGGAATGCAATTTGACCCAACGGAAAGACGGCTTCATTGCAGAAACCAGTTAGGGGAAATCGACTGGTTCCAAGCGCGCCTTGTCCTCTGGGTCTAATTGCTTAAAGCTTTGCTCATAAATTATATCCATGGAGCTACAGGATCTATAAACATATAATCGGTGCGATAGTGGCCGAAGATACCAGTAATGATTACCGGGCGTTCTTCCTGAGGACCCCCTAGAACGACAGGGAAGACTACTTGTTGTTCTCGCCAGTGTTGATTGTGACTCCGTTTGTGTGGTCTTCGTGAAGGTCCTCCTTGTAACATATTTGTCTGTTGCACCTTGGTTTCCTGATGGTTATCAGCCTCCATATTTTGTTTTATGTATCCGAATGGTCCCAGATACCCATTGTTACTAAGTTGGATGTCCCACTGATTCGTTGATTGTGGGTCTAACTCTAGAACACTGAATTCCTTCTTAAGCATGTACCCTTCCTGAGGTTCCTGACCATTAGATCTGTTATGGAAAGACTCAGATCTGAAATTTGGTACAAAAATTTCGTTTATGGTGTTCTGAAATTTGTTGAACCAATATGCTGGAGCTTCTTCTGAAGATAGATCTGGATGAATTCGAGTTCCGGTTCTTATTTCTGGGGTAACAGAGTTTTTCCCCAGTAGCGATTGTTGCTGTTAGCTGTTCTGTCTATGATTCCGTCGATCTGAATAACCTGAGCTGAACTACCCCTGTTTTCAGATCGAGGACTTGATGGACGGTTTGATGGAATCTCTACCATGGATAACATAGATCAAAGGGAAATGAATCAAAACGAGAAGATGTGAACAAAAACTGAGAAATCAGTGGGCGCCAATGAAGAAACACTGGTTCAATAGATCAGAATCAATTAAACCAGGGGGTTTGGATCTGCATAAAAGGGTGAGTCCTCTCGTTTGATTCGGGGTTTGGTTTATCTTCTTCTTCGAACGATCACTGCAAAACAAACAGCCGTTAGACTCGCTATAGGGAGAATGGAGGTTCTCCCCATGACCACCCTCTGGCGTGAGAATAAGTATAGGTTTCAATGAAGAAGAAGAAGTGGTAGTGAAAGTGAAGTGAATGTAACTTGTGAAATTGTACCTGAATTATCCTTATTTATAATCGAATTTTGGGCGGGAAAGTCTGTTGACGGAGGATGTAATGGAAAGTTATTTCCGTGAGTGGTTATTTTCTCCACCGTTAATCACTAACGTGATGTGTATGCACACGGATCATGGGCATGATCAACGGCTGGGGAGATGCCACGTGGAAAGTGGGCAAGTGTGGATCTTTCTTCAATTCAGTGCCATCATCGTGACTTTGAGGGGAGCTCAGGATGATGCCACGTGGCCATTTAGTTATAACCGAATGGTGGTGCACGATAAAGCCTTCTAGAAGATTTACAGTTGTAATCCTATGTGGCTCTGCCTTGTGCAAATTCTATTGTAACAGGAAAGTGCTTTTATGTTCAAGTCTGGGTGATATCCGCGCGGAGGTGTTATTAGGGTTTTATCCCAACTGTTCTGTTGTATGAGGGCTTGCGCAAGGATATGCTAATTATATCTTGGCGCGCGGATGTTGAAGATTGTTGTCTTTTAAGTTCTCTTCTTTGGAACCAGTGCACTGTCGCGCGAGGTTCCTTAAAAGAGGTTCATTGGTGATGAAGTTTGTTAGGATCTGAGTTTGGATTGATTGTGATTTGTGTTTGAATTGAGATGGAATTATGAGTGAGTTGTGCAGCGGAGATTAAATGGAAATAAACTTTTCACAATCAAACAGAAGAAATGCTTTCAAACATACATTTTCAACACAGAATCAAATGATTAAATTTATTTCAAACTTTGATTACAATGTATGTATGATATGCAAACTCCCCCTCAGCCCGAGCTCAGTGTTTGTTCGTGCAGAAAGAAGATGGTGAATGAGCTCAACAGAACAGTACAGAATACTGTTCTATTTATAGGCACTTGCAAACCGCTGAGCATCTAAGCTGACGTCACCATGAAAGTGACATCTAACAACTGACCTGTACAAACATTTCTTAAGCTAACTACTGATGTTACAATTCAATACGTAAAGTAAACATAAACTGCTGCTACATCCTTCCACTGCGGTGAACCCAGCAGTACTTGTCATGATCAGCAGTGCTTGAACCATGGCAGTAGATTGAGCAGCAGAGCTTTAGTTCTTCAATCAGACTTTGACTTGATCAGCAGTTGTAGGTCAGCAGGTTGTATAATCAGCAGTTGTAGGTCAGCAGATGTTGAAACCACTTTCAAGGGGAGAGACGTGCAACCAAACAACTGCTTATTCTGGATCCACTGCTCTGATCCAGTTTTGGCTTTCATTATCTGTTCCTTTGGCAGGGTTCAATCCCAACAATCTCCCCCTGGAACGGATAATGCCAAAACTCTTCATTATTGGTAGTTCTTTATTGCCTCATCAGCAGTTCCCTTATTTGCCCTTTGAGTTGTAATTCAAAGGTTAAGGCATCTGTATCATCATCATCCCTGCTAAGTGGAAGATCAAGGAGATCCTGCAAATCTTCAAGACTCAGGCCAAGAGCTTGTTCCCTTGTTAATTTCTTCACTTCTCCACTAGACTTAAACACTGTCAGTACGTGGGTCTGTTTATCAGTTTTCCACTTTAGTACTTTTGAGCCTGGTGGGTTTCTTGGGAGATTTTTATTTGAAGAGGTATTAGGTGATGCTGGCCTATTCATGACTGGCTGAGCAGTACTTGCAGATTGTTCCAGTTCAGATTCTTCTTTCATCATTAACATAATGCCCTCTTTTACAAGGTCACTTCCAGCAATTAGATCTTGAACTATTTCAGCACTAAACTGGTTTTGACTCATTCTTTTGTAGATGGCAGCACCAGTAGGAGCAGTGGTTCTTTTGGCTTGCAGCTTTGGTGGTCGTTTTGAGACCTCTGCTTTGGAGTAGTCAGGTATTTGTGGAGCTGTTGGATCTTTCTTCCTAAGTTCCTCCAACCTTTTATAGGTGGCCCTGGCCTTAGCTTCTCCCCACTTTGACACAGAATTCCTTGACCCATATTCAGCAACTATCAGCTCCTCTTTCATTCTCTTCAACTCTAAGGCTTTGTCAGCTTCAAACTGTTTGAATTTTTCAGGGGAGTCTGCTTGACCTTATTTTTTATCATTTCATGAATCCTGGCTACTTCCTTTTCAAGCTCAGGGATGGTCCAGTTTTTGTACATATGTTTCTCCCCCTTGTATTTCTTGCAGGTCATGATATTTTCAATGTAGTCTTTTCTCAGGGACTCATCTGCCCTTTCAGAAATTTGCTGACATACATTTTTGGCGAACTGCTCCATAGATCTGACCTGTGTGAGTAGAAACTGATAGTTTTGTTGGAATTCTCTATCAGATTTCCCATGTTTATTTTTTATTGAGATATCCTCTGCCTGCTTGGCCTTGATTTTCAAATATACTTCAATATTATTTGGCCTGGGATATCGTTCAATTGATGGCAAACTCCTTTTGGCAGGGTCATCCTTATAATAGAAAGATTTGATCTCTTCCCTAACTGCTATGAGTTACAAAGGAAATAAAACCCCTGCAGGAGGTAATGGCTTTTGGTTTTGAGCTGAAGAGAGAGGAATGGGTTTCGGAATTGTGACAAGTGCTTGGGATTTTGAAGCTGTTGGTGGTGGTGATGGAGAATCATCATCGGGTATGATAACCCTTCTCCTTTTTATTTTAGGAGAGGCAGATGATGTTTTGGATGGAGCAGTGGCAGTGGTTTGTGACTGACAAACAGCTGTTGAAACAACTGGTGTTTCAACTATTGTTGTCATTACAACAGATGTTTTAACATCTGCTGTCTTCTGCTTTATGGCAGGAAGTGATGGTGGAGATGTTGTTTTTGGTGGTGATAAGGCAGTGGAAGTGGTGTGTGTTGAAGTGGTGTGTGTTGAAGTGAGAGCAGATGTTGAAACAACTGAAGTATCAGCATATGTTGGTACAACAGAGGTTGCAGCAGCTGTTTGGGTGGAGGTTTGATGTTGGTGGCTTTTAGATAGTGGTTTTGAAGTATGCTTTGGAAGACTGGATGGTGTGGATTTTTGGGTTTCCTTACTTTTCTAGTAAGATTTCTTTTTGGAACAGGATTTTGATCATCCTTTTCACCAGAACAACCCTGCGCATACAGCTTCATGAAAGCTCTCTTATCCTCATTCCACCTTGATAAATCCTTTGCCGCTCTATCCTTTTTTACACTTATGACACCTTCATCAAGTGCATTCTGGGTAACATCAACCTTTTTACTTCCATCTGACAAGGGTATGTTTCTGAGCATTGCATCCTTTTCTGGATCAAGATACAACCCATTATCAATCCCTTTCCTTGTCCACTCCTTAATTTTCTCCCCCTTTTTGGCATTATTTGTGGGGATTTCATCAATAAACAGAACTGTTGGAGGAGCAGTGCCAGTGGTTGCCAACAGATGGGCCTTGATAGCCTTGATGTCATCTTTTGTATCCTTGAACCTAGTCTCCATTGTATTTTTGAGCTCTTGAACATGTTTTTCATGCTGCTGCTCAGCCATCTGGTGTTGTTAGTGGAGAAATGGTTGAAAAAGATTCAAGAGCTCATTTGTAACATCTGCTGGTGGTGGAGCAGGTGCTTGAGGTGGAACAGCAGTGGATGGTACCATTTGAACTGTTAACAACTGTTGCAGCATTTCTTTGATTTCTACAACAGATGTATCCAGTTTTTCAACTCGTTCCGTCAATTCCTGGTACTTTAAATCATCACCCAATTTAATGGGATCATCTGATTTCCCACTAGCAGTGGTTGTATCAGAGGTTGAGATAGGAAGTGTACTCCTAACATCAACAACTGATGCCCCTTTTTATTGGTACTGGGGTCTTCTTCCTTCAACACTTGATAATCTTTTGATGGAACCAGTGGTTAATACAAACTCACTAGCAGATAACAGAGGTGTTATGGAACGAATTGCCTCCAAGGAAGTCTTATTGATGTAACCACTGTCCAAGTGTTAACCTGTAGGTTCAACACTTGTAGTGGCTGCTTCACTTGGATTACCACCAAGAGTTACTCATAACTCAAGGGGTGTAACCTCCTCAGGTTGTGTTGGTGGGTTAGCAAAGGTTGATACATCAGGCCCAGTCTTTTGTTGAGGTATATTCTCATGGATAGGTGATTGAGAAGGACTGGTTTGTGCCAGGTTCAGATCAATTGCATCCAACAGTAGTTTGGTATTAGGTGGAATTGGGGATGTGAAGGTAGGTTTAGAAAGCGGAATTGCCCCGAGCATTGGGCTGTGGATGATGGAAACGAGTGCTTCCAGAGCATCATGATGTGGTGACCCTATTTGTACAACCTGTTCTTTTTGTGAAGAGACATGAGGAGTTTCAGGTATGGGTTGAGATATTTTTACTAACTGCTGTGAGGAAGAAGCAGCAGTGGTTTGTTGTGACTTTTGTGTTGTCACAGGCAGTCGCTCTGGTATCTCATCCTCCAGAGATGCCTTTTTGGTAGGTTTTAGGGGTTTTTGATTTTTCTTTTTCTTTTTGGTGATTGCAGGTGTGGGTTTCAAGGCAGTTGTTTTGCTACCTTGATCACCTTGAGCAGTGGGCTCAGCAGCAGATGCCTGAGGAGTAGTGTTTTGTGACATCTGTGCTTGTGATATCATTTTACAAACTCTGAACAATACAATATTAATAAAACAGTGTGTTTCGATCCCAATGTTTGTCATTTATGTTTGGTTTTGTGCTCGTGTTGATTTTTGATCAATTTCAAACTCTATATCGCTTTCTGGAAAGTTATACGCGAACTGATGCGTAAACGGAGTCAGTTTAACGCAACAAACACTCTGGAACATCATCATAAACTTAACATACCTTAAATAATCTTTACATAACTTAGAAATAAGTTTTAAAGGCTTTGGTATGGCAAAAACAAGTTTATTCGCTCTCAGGGACTATTTGCGTCAACTTGCAAAAGTCTGCCGTTTCGTAAGGCAACGTACAGTCCGGAACTTGATCATAAGTTAAACATACCATATATAACCTAAACATGGCTTAGAAATAAGCTTTGATAGGTTCGGTGTGCGAAAACATGCTTACATGATCTTACAGGGACTAAAAGTGTCAAAAACGACGTAAGTTTGCATTTTCGCGCATATCTTACGTTCTGGACACATCTGGACATCCAAAATTTTTGTACACACTAAAATATTTTTATTTTAGTGATCGGCATGCAAAAATTCCATTCGTCGCTTAATTTGGTTCATTTTCGAATCCGTTTGAGTTTCGTCGTAATTTAACGAACAACGCGACCGTACGACCAAACGAACCGACATCCGTGATATTTCCAAGCATATTTCAGGTCCCCTACACTTTGACGTCTTTGTAGAGCCTTTAAAATGACTTTAGGGAGGATAAAAACGTCAAAAACAAGCTTAAACACGTGCAGGGACCATTTCTGCCAAACTTTGAAAGTTCAGCCTACACCCTCGCGCTACGCGACGGCCATAAGGCCTTGTGGTCGCGCTACGCGAGCATCACATCTGGGCAGAAACATTGTTTTCAGCATCAGTTTGATAATTCAGGGACCTTTCTTACAATTCCTTTGTGTAGTGACCAAGTTAGCACCTCTCCAAGCAAAGTATAGCTGTCAATTACACTTGTATGGCCAGATTTCTTTGCTTAATGGCTAATCAAACCACTTGGAATGATCCTAGAGCCTCACCACAACTATAAATAGCATGCCAAACCTCCTCAATTCCTTGCTCATTCCTCTTTTCTCTTCTCTACATCTGACTTGGGAGCTTTCTCAAGCATTTGGAACTTTGTCTTTTTGTAGAAAAGATAGCAAGGACCTTAAGTGAGCCATCTTTCATTCCTTTTATTTCTTTTTCCTTATGTTAGTGCAGAAAGTCAAACAGTTTGGCCAACAGTTTGACTTTCGGTTTTGACCATCAATTGGTCAAGTCAAAGTTCAATTGAACTTTGAAACGTGATTGTAATCACGATAGTTATAATCCTTCGTGATTATAGCCGCTGATTACCACGTTAGCTAGTTGTAGTGTCGAGTCAAAGTTTCGGTCAAAATGCGTTTTAGCACGCATTTTGCCTCGGAACTACTTTAGGGTATCAAAACACTTTGTTTGGATACCAAATCAGTAGGTTAGACATGTTTTGACATGTCTAACTCGACACTATTAGTTGTGCTTGTTTAGGGTCGTAAGTTAAGCGGTCTAAACAACCGCTTACACTTTCGAACCCGACCCGTTTGGTCGATCTTTAGGATCCGACCAAGTTTAGTTAGTGATCATAGTTGCATAGGGAATAACCACTGAGGTTATACCTTATGATCACATAGGATTGGTTAGTCATTTGCTAGTTAGCTTGTATGCCCATAGGAAATGACCAAAATGCCCTTTTGAAGCTAAAATCCGTATCTTGCCTATGTGAACATATTTTTGACAAGTAATCTGATTTAGTAACATGTTTAGGGATAATTGGGCATGTAAGACTTGACATAGCACATAGTTAACCATCCGAACATAGTTTTACGCTAACAACGCCTTATAGTAGCTTATGTTACCATAATGTGTCGAAACGGGTCAAAAGCACTTAGGTAGGCTTTCTAATCAGAATGTTGGGTCTATTAAATCATACCATATGAGTTCAATTACTCATTTGATTTATAGAACCTCATTCTATCCTATCTCCCGATTTAGGAGCCGATTATTAACATAGTTACCTATTCTAGGTGCCGGTTGATTCCGTGATACTTGGAGCTTAAATTGGTCTTATTCTCAAGACTAATTAGCAATCCCAAGTGAGTACATAGTTCCCCTATTTTACTGTTTTCAATTGTTTTGGGGTGATTCATATGTACAAAATGAATTACATGGTTTAAACGATGATTTCAAAAACGATTAAGATGGTTTATACTAAACTAATAACGATTTCAATAAGGTGAACAAGACTTGTTGGTTGTCATTACATAACGAATGACATTCATTAGCTTTGGCCAAGCCGACCAGTATTAGGTTATGGTACCATAGGATCTGACAAATCCCGTTATCAGACTACACCCATGGTTATGTGTGGGGGTTATGTAGGTAACGACCGAACCTGATGATTGTTAACTTACCCTTTGGTGGTTTGTTAATACGAAACGAGAAACGAGTTAGACGAGTCACGAAGGTTTGAATGTTGTTAACGAGACGACCAAAAGTAGTTTCACTATTAAAACGAATACGATTTTGGGACGAGTTAAACGATTTGAAACGAGATACACGATTTGAAACGAGTTAAACAAATTAAACGATTGGTTTTGGGTAGTGATTAGATAATGGGACGGGTGTAGTATGATAGAATCATGGTAGATACGTCGCTGGTACATCTTATATATAAGTGCTTCTATCATATTACATTGCATGTCATTATTTAGTTCACTGGGGAAACGATTTTGAAACGATGTCACACAACGAGGTTTTCGAAACGATATAAACCATACGAGTTTTATTAATGAGTTTTTACGAGATGTTTACAAGTTGTTATACTAAAACAAATGTTTTTGAGTTAAGAGTCATGGCTACGAGATTTTATAAACTATCACCAATTCGATTTGTGTTGGTTATTTATGTTGCAATACACTTTTCAAAACAAGGTTTGTATTTTGACTCTTGTAGTCTAACGAGATATTGCAACAAATAAACGAGCCATGAATCCGATACTCCCATAAAACCTATGTACTCGCCAGCATTTCTTTGCTGACTTTAGTTTTACATATGTTTCAGGTGGTATTGCTTGATGTTGCTTGCTAGGAAGCTTGTGTCACATAGGACCTGGACATGGCTTTAGTGACTTAAAAACAGTTATAAACAATGTGTAATTTGTTTGTTTGGTTTAATGAAAATGAACATTGCATAATATTTCAATAAAACAAAACTTTTAACTACCATGATTGTGGAACAATAATTCTGTCGCCTCACTCCCCGGCGTTTCCGCCGCGGTTTGTTGTTTTAATGCGGCCGGGGTGTGACATGTTTGCTGCTAAAGTCTGCTCAGGCACCTCTGCTTGTGTTTTGCAAGGTGTTGACATTCTTGTAAATGTTTCAGCAGTTAAGCTGTTTATCTGAAAAGAGTCACCTTGGTTTATTACCGCAATATCATCCTTACTGAATTTTTTCTCAAAATAATAACTTCAAAATCTTGGAAACAGTAAGAATGATTTTGTTTCAACATTTTTAACCAAATCATTGAAAATTACCTTGGAATAGTTAAAATTTTCTTCTTGTAAAATAGCATATCCCAAGTTTTGAATTTTCATTGGTATTTCATTAAAAGAGGTGGTTTTATTTGAAACACACATGAGAAGGGCATGGAATAAAAATCTTGTTGCAGGAGGGAAGAAACCTTTTTGTAAGGTATCCCTCTTCATCATTGTGTCTGCATACCCTCTCTCAATGAAGTCAATTTTTAACTCGTTTTTAGGGAAAGAATCTTTACCTTCCTGATCAGCGAGCTGAAAGACCTGAGATATGGATTGCGGTGTTATTTGAACTGCCTTTTTCTGCAGAGTAGAGTTAATCGCTATGACATTTTCACCTTGTTTTTCAAGGGTACAATTTTTCCAAAACTCTCTCTGAGTTTGCAGGTAAATGGGTGCATCAACGGTTAACAAAGTTTTGTACTTTGATGCGTTGATCATATCGAGGATGGAATCAAATGTATCGATGTTGCCGGGTTTTGTGAGAAGACCCAGTAGATTATGAGACGGTTTGTGTTGGATTTCTGTGGAGGTAGCCTTTTGAGAGGCCCCTTTGGAAGATTTTGCGGATGATTTCCAATTTGTCATTTTGAAGATGAGGATCGAAAATGAGTTTGTGAAGAAATTTGATGGAATGGATTGGAAACTGCTTTGAGAAGAGAATTTTTAAGAATTCAATTCGACAGTGAAACCCTGTTTGGGCTTTGAAAAGGGGGTTTTATAGAGGAAAAGTGAATGCTGACGTGGCAGCGGTTACAAAAGGTCTGACCACTATGTACTGTCCGCATGCCATCCCCTGGTGAAATGAAGAACAGTACTTTTGAACAGTACATTTTGTGAAAACAACTGGTGAAGACAGTAGTTGTAATGGTAATGGAGAACAGTGGATGCTTTTAACTATCAGTAGATAGCTCAGCAGTGGATACAACACTGATTTTGAACATCAGTATTTATCAAAGGAAAATGAGAACAGGGGATGACTTTCAGCAGTGGACAAACTTTTGAGGTAGAACAGACTTTTGAACCCATCAGTGGTTATGGCAGACTTTTAGGATTTTAATGAAAAATTCATTTTTAGCTATTTTTAAGGATGGATTTTTGATTTTCTGAAAACATTTTAATGCCTTTATTCATAGAAAAACACGATTTTGCCTGTTATTCCATGTTTAGCATGCCAATCCTAGAGATCAAGCTTTCAAAGGTGGATGTGTCTAATGCTTTGGTTAGCACATCTGCCAGCTGATCCTTAGTTGGAACATGATGCAGAGAAATCAAACCTTTTTCATAGCAATCCCTTACAAAGTGATGTCTGATGTCGATGTGTTTGGTGGTTGAATGGGAAACTGGATTTTTGATGATATTTTCTGCTGCCTGGCTGTCCAACATAAGTGGTGTCTTCAAGGCAGTGATACCAAAATCCAGTAACTGATTTTGAAGCCAGAGCAATTGGGCTGTACAGCTTGCAGCAGCTATATATTCTGCCTCAGCAGTGGATGTGGAAACAGCTGCTTGCTTTTTGCTTTGCCAAGACACTAAGCAATTGCCTAGGAATTCGCACCCTCCTGAAGTGGACTTCCTTGTTTTATCACATCCAGCAAAGTCACTATCTGAGAAACCTGAAAGCTTAATTTTACCATCAGCTAGATACCAGATACCAAGTGTGGGAGCACCTTTGAGGTATCTGAATATCCTTTTTACAGCAATAAGGTTTGACTTTCTGGGGGCTGATTGGGATCTTGCACAGACACATGTTGCAAACATAATATCTGGTCTAGATGCAGTTAGGTACAATAAAGACCCAATCATGCTTCTATATAAGGTCTGATCAACCAAATCATCTTTTTCTTCAGACATGACCAATTTATTGGTTGCAATAGGTGTACTACATGGCTTACAATCATCCATATCAAATTTCTTTAAAAGTTCTTTGGCATATTTGCCTTGATGGATGAAAGTACCATTTTGCAGCTGCCTTACTTGGAGACCAAGAAAGTACTGGAGTTCAACCATTGCACTCATTTCAAACTCAGCTGTCATGAGTTGCCTGAACTCTTCACACATTTTATTACATGTGCTTCCAAAAATGATGTCATCCACATAAATTTGGACAATCATCAAATCCTTCCCTCTCCATTTTAAAAACAGTGTTTTATCAATCCTACCTCTGGTGAAACCAATGGAAAGTAAAAAGGTGGACAGAGTTTCATACCAGGCCCTTGGTGCTTGTTTCAAGCCATACAAAGCTTTATTTAGCTTGTAGACATGATCTGGATTAAATGGATCCTCAAAACCTGGAGGTTGACAAACATAAACCTCCTCTTGAATCTTACCATAGAGGAATGCACATTTGATATCCATTTGATACACCTTGATGTTGTGGTTGACAGCAAAGGCTAGAAAGAGTCTGATAGCTTCAAGTCTTGCTACAGGGGCAAATGTTTCATCATAATCAATGCCCTCTTCTTGTCTGAAACATTGAACCACAAGCCTGGCTTTATTCTTGACAACAATACCCCTTTCATCAGTTTTATTTTTGAAGACCCATTTTGTGCCAATAGGACTCACACCCTCTGACAATGGAACAAGCTCCCATACTTGTTGTCTTCTAAACTGTTGGAGCTCCTCTTGCATGGCTTCTACCCAGCTGTTGTCTTTCAGTGCCTCTTGGTACTTGACTGACTGATGGAGTGATAGAAAGCCTGCAAAAAGACAAATGTTTTGGGATTGCCTTCTTGTGAGCACCCCTTCATTGATGTTGCCAATAATTTGATCTGGTGGATGAGATTTCAAGAAGATGAACTCTCCTTGGTATGGAACAATGGCATTGAGTGGTGAGGGCTGCAGATGTGTATCATCTGAGCTAACCACTACTGGTGACTTTGATGACCCAGCAGTGGTTTCAAAAGGTGGTGGCATAGGGGGTAAAGGTGTGGACACCTGCTGACTTTGATCCCCAGTTTGAGGACTTTTGTCAGCAGTGTTTGATGAGGTGGAAGCAGTGGTTAGTGGGCTACTTTGGTCAACAACTGTTGAGGTAGCAGTGGGTGAGCTTTGACAGCTGTTTTGAACATCTGCTGCTCTTCCCATTGTGGCAGACTTTTGTTGGGGATTGATGATCTCATACCCATAGTCTGGTGATGAATTTTCTAATGGACCTGCACTGTTAGTCTTGACAGCAGTATTTTCAAAAGTGAATTTGTCAAGATTAAACAAATTTGCAGGGTTTGCTGGGATTTTCATTGATGAAAGTTCATTGAACTTCACATTTAAAGTCTCCTCCACTGTCTTGGTCCGTGTATTAAACACTTTGTAGGCCTTGGCATGGTTGAGCATCCCAGGTGATATCCCATATCAATTTTGGCTGCAAACTTTGAGATAGAATCTTTTAAGTTGAGAATGAAACATGGGCAACCAAAAACTTTGAAGTATGAGATTAATGGCTTTATTTTATATAGAATTTCATAAGTAGTCTTTTTGTGCCTGGGGTTGATCAAAACTCTGTTTTGACATAGCAAGCAGTATTTACTGCCTCTGCCCAAAAAGTTAATGGCAAACCTGAATCTGCAAGCATGGTCCTGGCAGCCTCAATCAATGTTCTGTTCTTCCTTTCAACAACCCCGTTCTGCTCTGGTGTTCTAGGGATGTTGTACTGCATTACAATCCCTTTCTTCACACAGAAGGCATGCAACTCCTTATTTTTGAATTCTGTGCCATTGTCACTCCTGAAGACTTTTACTGGAAGGTCAAATTGCTTTTCAACCTGTGTCACAAAGTCTTGCAAAATGCCTGCAGTCTCATCTTTTGAGTGTAAAAAGAAGGTCCATGTAAACCTAGAGAAGTCATCAACAATAACCAAACAATATTTCTTCCTTTTGAGACTCATGACTTGCACTGGGCCAAACAAATCCATGTGCAGCATTTGCAAACACTGGTTTGTTTTGGACTCTTCAATGGACTTGAAAGAGCTTTTGTGCTGTTTCCTTTTAAACAGGAAATGCAGTGCTCAGGACATGAAAACATTTTTTGTGGTAGACCTCTTACAAGGCCATTTTTTGAGATTTCAGTGATGGTTTTAAGATTTGTGTGCCCCAGTCTTCTGTGCCAAAGTTCTATCTCTTTGTTAGAGGCAGCTGAGAACAGACAGGCATCAGCTCTGGGACACTCTCTTGACATGTCAACAACATAAACATTGCCACTTCTTTGAGCAACAAGTTTTGTTGTGCCTTTCTTGATTATTGCTTCAATCTTACTAACCATTTCTGGTCCAACAATCCTACAACAATCCTTTGTGAAGAATGAGCCAAACCCTTTATCACTCATTTGAGATACACTCAGAAGGTTGAATTTTAGATTGTCAATAAGATTGACATTTTCAAATTTTACATTTCCAGACTTTACTGTACCAGACCCCAGAACCTTTCCTTTACTATTATTACCAAAGGATATATCACCCCCTCCATGAATTTTGAAATCTTGAAGAAGGGCTTTACATCCTGTCATGTGCCTGGAGCCTCCACTATCTACATACCAAAGACTATCTAAGCATGCAGAAGCTCCCTACACATGAAGTAAAAGGATTAGTTCATAAAAGTCTCCAAAGCCAACAAGGCTTTGGATGGGGTCTCAACAGTGTCTGGGATGGATGCAGATGTATGGACAGTGGTTAGCACAGGGGTTTGAACATTTTTGAGAATGTTTCTCTAAGCACTGTTGGGGGTCTTGACCCATCATCTGTTGATAACCAAAAGGATGCCTGTTCACTCTTGGTTTAGAGGGCTTTTTGTAAGCCTCATAAACGTGTGGAATCCTTTGGTATGATGCTTTATCCTTGCCTTTTCTAAAATGATTGGCTGGAGGTGCATCGGTCACTTGTACATCCCTTTGAACAAATGTTTGGTTCAGCTGTTTTGTGACAGTAGTTTGGACAGGGACAAACAGTGGTTGTTTCTTGGTGAATTTAACAGATGATGCTGATGAACTTAAGGATGTTTTTGCAGTGTATTCTTTCTTCTTCTCATCAAAGTTTTTGAGATACACACATTCCTTAGTTTTGTGATTATTTTTACGACAGATGGTGCAGCTTTCAGCAGGAACAATGACGTTTGTTTTGTTTAGATCATGTGCTTTTAGATGAAAACAATCTTTTGTTAGATGATTCTTCTTTTCACAGAAATCACAAAACATGTTTTTAATCTTTTCTCTTTTCTTCCTTTTCTCAGATTCCTTTGCAACAGAGTTTTGAACCTCTGTTGGGATATCTTTGATAGGAATGATTCTTGCTTTTGGAGCTTTTACACCATCAGTGGTTGTGAAATCCATTGGTTTGAAATTTTCCAGGATATCACACTCATCATACCATGTGGGTTTAAATTGGTATTTCTCAATTTCCTCAAAAGTTGAGGATCCCACAGATCTTTCCAGAGTAATTTTGTTACCAAGTTTGTCGGTTATTTTAACCTCTTGTCCATTTTTTTTTTTGTTGGAATTATCTCAGTTGAACCAGCTTGTTTTCCAGCAGTGTTTTCAAGATCATCATATTTTCTATGTCCAATACCAAATTTAACATTACTTTCAAGCTGTTTTGCAAGCATAACCTCATACCCTTTACAAGACTCCACCCATCTTTCACAGGTGATCTGGGTAGACTCCAACTCCTTTTTGCAAACTTGGTATTTTTCTACCATAGTTTGGAGTTGAGTTTTGGTTATGCTCTGCTCTTCTTTTAAACTGCTGATCTCTTTATCTTTTTCAGTCAATTTGTTTCTAAGTTCTTTTAATGACTTTTCAAAATTGACTTCATCAGATAGGACTTTATTCCTAAGGTTTTCATTTACCTCTTTGATGTTAGCAAATGCAATAATACATTTGTCTGAACATAGTTTTTCAAGAACTTGAGGTGATACCTTAGCAGCAGCCATCATGGCACAGTCACATTGATGATCACCTTCTTCATCAGCTCTAACTTCTTCCTCACTAGCTTTCTTCTTTTCTTCTTCCTTTTTGTCTTCTTTGGACCAGGGGTCAGACAGTGGTTCAAGCAGGGTTTCTAAATTTTCTCCCAGCAGTAGTTCACCAGCAACTGCAGTAACCACTGCTTCAGCAACTTCATCCACTGTTTCAGCACTTAGCTGTTCACCTTCAGTTTCAACCCCTTCTGGTATTGACTCTAATGCCATCAAACAAACTTCATCATCAAAAGCATCATTAGAAGCATAGAGAGCAAAATTTTCATTACCAAGTTCATCAGGCATGCTGCTCCAATCAACAAAGCCTTTTGTGAAAAAGCTTTGCTGATCTGGTTGTGTCACTGTTGGAGCAGCTTGTTGAGGTGCAGCAGGTTGCACTTGTGCCTGAGGAACAGGGGCTTGAACATATTGAATTTGTGGAACAATGGTTTGAACATAATGCACAGGCATAGGGGTAGCAGCATAATGAGCAGTGTTAACATGTGCTACAGGGGCATATTGGGTATAGTGCACAGTGTTTTGTTGTTGTGGTCTAGGGTTTGAGCCTGGGTGAGTGATTATGGGACCAGTGGTTTGACTCCTACATTCCCTAGCAAAATGACCTAGCCTATTACACTTGAAACACTTGATTTTTGATTTATCCAACCCCACCCTTAAATTCCCATGAAGTCCTGGGAATTTTCTTCCTGTTCTTTTGTAGAATTTGCTTGTTCTAACTCTAAGCAAAGCCAATTGATGCAAGATGTCCATCTCTTCTAAGTCAGTGGGATCAAAATGTTGCAAATCATTCAGCTCAAAGCATAAATTGTCTGACATCTGGTTTTCAGTATTTGCAGTGAAAGCATAATTTGCAGAGTGAGAATCAGAGTTGTTAAAATTACCCCCAGCAGTTATGTCAATAAAGTGATCATAACTCTGATCCTTTCTGCTGCTACCAGATTCTTCCTGACCAAGTGAATAGTCATCAGCAACTTTACCAGACTCTTGCAACTTCCTTTTCTGGTTTAACTCCCTTTCATAGGTCAGGAGTCTACCATGGAGTCGGGTCAGGGTCAGATCTTTGAACTCAGCTGAATTTCTGGTGACAAAAACAATTGTGTCCCATTTTTCTGGTAGTGATCTAAGGAACCTGCTATTTTGGGTTGCATTTGGAAATGTAACCTTAACAAGCCTTAGTTCACTGATGAGACAACTGAAACATTTAAATTGTTGGGTTAGTGATTCCCCTTTGATGTGACAAAATGTTTCATACTGCTGATTCAGAATTTCCCTGTTGTTTTCGATAACCTCTTCTGTCCCCCCCCCCCAAATTGTTCCTTCAATGCATCCCATAATTCCTTGGCACTGTTACAGTGTAACAGCCCAACATAGATTTCATTGGGCAATGCAGAGGCTATGATGCTAAATGCTTTGGCATCCAGTTCGAACTTCTGAAAATCAGATTCAGTATAATTTTCAGTTGGTTTTGGAACGAACTTTTTGGTGTCCTCAGCACTTGGCACCATAGGAACATGAGGACCAAAAACAACAGACCTCCAACATCCAGTGTTCTGTTGAGCAAGGATGTGACACATCCTTCTCTCCCAGATGTTGTATTCATTTCTTTTAAGCATAGGAGGTTTAAAAAGCGAGCCAATGTTATTCTTATCATCTTGAGACTGTGACGACATCCTGGTTGTTTTACAGGTACTGGTTAAACCTTACTCTGTTTTTCAACACAACGAACAAACTATCAGTATCAACAATTTCGAGCTGAACTATTTACGTCAAAATGATTGTTAAATCAAATTTGACTGTCCAAGCTCTGATACCAATTGTTAGGATCTGAGTTTGGATTGATTGTGATTTGTGTTTGAATTGAGATGGAATTATGAGTGAGTTGTGCAGCGGAAATTAAATGGAAATAAACTTTTCACAATCAAACAGAAGAAATGCTTTCAATCATACATTTTCAACACAGAATCAAATGATTAAATTTATTTCAAACTTTGATTACAATGCATGTATGATATGCAAACTCCCCCTCAGCCCGAGCTCAGTGTTTGTTCTTACAGAAAGAAGATGGTGAATGAGCTCAACAGAACAGTACAGAATACTGTTCTATTTATAGGCATTTGCAAACCACTGAGCATCTAAGCTGACGTCACCATGAAAGTGACATCTAACCTCCTAACAAACTCTAACAACTGACCTGTACAAACACTGCTTAAGCTAACTACTGATGTTACAATTCAATACATAAAATAAACATAAACTGCTGCTACATCCTCCCATTGCGGTGAACCCAGCAGTACTTGTCATGATCAGCAGTGCTTGAACCATGGTAGTAGATTGAGCAGCAGAGCTTTAGTTCTTCAATCAGACTTTGACTTGATCAGCAGTTGTAGGTCAGCAGATGTTGAAACCACTTTCAAGGGGAGAGACGTGCAACCAAACAACTGCTTATTCTGGATCCACTGCTCTGATCCAGTTTTGGTTTTCATTATCTGTTCCTTTGGCAGGGTTCAATCCCAACAAAGTTGTAGTATGGTCCCGAGCACCTGCGCAAGGTTTTTGGGACCTTACCCTTCAACAGTCCAAAAAAATAAAGAAACAAATTCAAGACATATGAAACCCATTATTCTAAGTGGTGACATCTTTTAACTTCAAGAATACCAATTAAATAAGCCGACGGTGAAATGATGCTATCAAGGGTAAGTTTCACGGGTACATCAATCCGTGCGGGTTTGGAGAGAAGGGGTTTGAGTGTGGGGTCCACCTGGTATGTGTGATTGGTGGGTGGGGTAAAGTAATAGGGTCCATGGTTCAAGGTACTTTGTGGTACAAAGGTAGGGCGCCGCAAGTGTTTTCTAGTGCAATGATACTTTGTAAAGAATTTGACATGACGCTGGTTAATTGGTCGGGACAAGTGGAGTACCCTTAGGTGCCCCTTCCCCCTAACATCAAGATTAGAATATAGAGTGCTTGTTCTTGTTCTTCAGCCTAACCTGACTTAAAGAGCTCTCTAATAGATATTATAAAACTCTGATTTTCAACAAAATGATCTGCAGCTTATGACGCATAAATATTCAAATATTTTCACACAGTAGCCTGACAACAAAAATTCATAGATAAATATGACTTTTTATGGTTGTGATATATACCATTTGTTCTCTAGCACCGCTAGGGTTGATTGAATGAACCACCAACTTCATCTTTTGGGTTTTTGTAATTGAAGTGAATCTTAAATAAAATTATTTTATTTGATTGGTGCCAATTTACTTATAATTATTGGGGGAATAAAGATTTTGTCTTGAAAAATATTATTAAAAGTAATATATAGTTCACTTGTCGGTTTCTTGAGAATATGGCACAATTGTAAGGGTATTTCCATACCTTCACCTCACACTCCACTTTATAAAAAATTATATTAATAAAACAATGTTTGTGTGCAGTTCCCATCCCTTGGGTCGAGACGAGGTTGCTTGAGCGGACAAGACCACTCCCAACCTCATCTTCTTAATGAAAGCATCAATTGATAGAAGCCGATTCAATACGGCTAATCTCCTAAGAGACCCATTGACTGAGTTAGACTCCAAAAAAAAAAAAAAAAACAAAGATGAAGAAACTAGATGTTTTTCAGCTTATTAATCATTTCTAAAACTCAAAGACCTTTAGGCCGTGTAGTGGTTTTATCAATAATGCCCCCACCCTTGGGCGTTTTCTGCCACGTGGCAGTCCAGTCAGCAAGGGGGCATTATTGGGCGTTTTTACAAAAAGGGGTGTAGTGAAATAATGCCCAATAATGCCCCAAACAATCATTACACAATTATCAATTTTTTTTAAATTAAAAACTTATAATATTTCATTATAATTTTTGCAAACGATCTGATTGGCCAAAACAAGCCCCGCACAGCGTGATTAAAACAACGCCAAAACAAGATTTGCAACCAAACACGCCACGGGGTGGATCCCCGGCGTGTTTGGGCGTTTTCCGGCACACAAAACGCCCAAATGGGCATGACTACGGGTCGTCTTATAAGGCTTACAAATACCATTAACCTTAACTACTCAAGCAGATAAACTGACTAAACAATTGAAGGGAAGCAGAGCAATTAACATCAAAATCTTCAAGGAGATGTGGGTGATAGCATGCAAGACTAAGGGAAATGAGTGTTGTGTATGGTGTACGTGGAAAAGGGGGTGAGGTAGAGATCTTGCATGTATCATTCAGACATGTCCGAAATGTGTGCCATTAAGATGCTATAAGGGTGGATGGGGTGCCATGTGGCAAACGCAAGTCGGGTTGAAAGCCACTAGGCAACACCAAGTGGCGAAGCTTGAGATTTCCGATCGAGGGGACAAAAGTCATCGGACCTAAAAATTTCTATAAAACCGGGGGGTCGAAAACGTATATACCCAAAAATTTCTATACGAAAACTAAATACTCTCCACTACTGAGCGAAAAGTTCGAAGGGTCAGCCGCCCCCTCCTGCCCCTTAAAAGCTTCGCCCATGACAACACAGCCGCCACCCCTACATTTTGCCATGCGGGTTGGTGTTTGCGGTAAACCTTTGCCACTTAAACATCACACATCCATAGACCTTTTTAAAATTGAACGGTTGGGACTAGGGTAGTTGTGGGTACTTGTGGTAAGCGCCGTCAGTGTCTTGCCCAATCTAGGGTACTTGGGATTCGAAATAACATGATAACATCTGATTGGATTGAGCTAGGATAATACGGTATGGTGCCCCTCCCATCCTAATTACTATTCACATCTCTTTCAAAGGTCGAATATTATAAGATATCTAAAAAAGACATTAATAAATTATATAAAAGATGGCTGGCTTAAATGGAAAACGCATACAAATTGCTCGTTTACAACAATGTTACAACTTGCAATCATGCATATAAAATCATACTATAACAATGAAATCAATTATTATTCATCAATGTGTTTACGAGCAATGTGAAATTGTGCAACATAATTGTATGATGTTTCCCATGACATGTATGGTGGTTCGTTCAAAAAAGCACACTTGCTACAAATCCACCTGCATAAGACATAATTTAAAATTTGTTACATTGGCAATCTAATAAATAAAATAATTTAATGAGAGTATATAAAAAGTCACACCAGCCATGTTTCTTTAGAGTTGGTTCCACAATTTCTTCTTCCCTTACAAGGAGACTTGGAGGAAGAAGCTCACTTTCATCTCTCTGTATACATTGCTTTGAGCATAAATTATGTCACATTACCAAAAATAAAAATAGAGTTAACTTCACCTACAAAGTGTTTTATCATACAAAACGTATGAAAGGCATGAAAAACCCAAAAAAACGTGGTGGCATTTTCGTAATTATGTACTCGTAGAGTAATTATTAAAATTACTCCACAAATGATCTTGTAGGTTAATTTTGATCTTGTAGAGTAATTTTGTAAAATGTTCTTGTAGCGTAATTTTGATCTTGTAGAGTAATTTTGTTGAGTATCATAATTACTATACAAATGATCAAGTATGATAATTTTGATCTTGTAAGATAATTTTGTAGAGTATCTTACTCTACAAATGATTTTATAGAGTAATTTTGAATGATATGTTATTTGATAAACTTGCAGAGTAATTTTGATACACTTGTACAGTAATTTTGATGTAGAGTACTTTTGATAATTATCATACAAGACAAAATTACTCTACAAGATATACTTATAGTGTAATTTTGATAATTACCCTACAAGATCAAAATTACTCTACAGGAATATTTTACAAAATTACTCTACAAGATCAAAATTACCCATAAGATCATTTGTAGAGTAGTTATAATAATTCTTCTACGAGTAAATAATTATGAAAATGCCACCGCATTTTTTCAACAAATTCAGTTCTTACGTTTTGTACATTAAAATTATTTGATTTTATCTTTTGTCAATAAAATAATAAAAAATAACAGAAGAATGAAATTCATTACAATTGAAAATAAAAGATTGTGTTAGATAAGTCTATTTTCTATATACTGCATTAAATAAACAACCAATTTCAAGTAGATAACTCTACATTGGTGTTTGGTGGATATAATGAAAGTTAGAAAGAGTTTGAGATGTGGTTACATAAACCAGCATGTACAATGTTATACGGTTATTATAGTTCTGTGGTTAGTTTGATTATGTATTGAATGCTCCTCTATTTATCTATACATTAGTAGATAAGATTTTATTGCCATCCTAAAAAATGAAAAAAAAAATCACATATTCCTTTTATAAATGTGGGTCGTCATAAAATTTTCTTTAAAATGTAGAAACATGACCCACTTGTACTTTTAATAAATTTAGATTCTTGAAAAAAAGGGCACAATAAAAAATTTCACATACCCAACAAGGACTTTTGAAGATAGTCTATGTATATGTGAAAATAAAAGGAATACACAAAAATTATTCATGTATTCGGTAAGAACATCAATGTATAAAAATAGACATTTATGATTTTGTGTGCTACCACATACTTTATCTTCCTTAGAGTGTCTACACGAAGCTTTAAGAAAGAAAAGTTCTTCCTCTTTTATAACACCCTTAATAATTTAACATAATTTAACTAAATATTTCATGAAACTTTATAAAAATGAGAGTTTACATAAAGTTTTCGAGTTTTAAACCTTACATACTAGTAAAATTTTCCAAACATGTTCAAGATAATACATAATTCATTTAAAGGCAACCCCTACTAGTCACATAACAACTAGTTAAGGGATTCAAAACACCATTAACAAAAATCTTTATGACATGTTTAAAGTTTAGACAAGATCATATTCGGTGCGGAAGCTTCAAGTTGCATGTTCGGTTCTTGACAAAGTGCTTGATCATCATCCGGGAGAGATTCATTCATACCTAGAGTCAAACACTAAAAACCGTTAGTTTTGACTTTAATATATAATGTATAAACAGGTTTTAATAACACAAGTGACTATAAAATATAAATTTTTACTGGGTTCCACCGTAAATTACGGTATCACCGTAAATTACGGTGGACCTGGAAATGTTATGGTTCTGCCGTAAGAC
This sequence comes from Helianthus annuus, assembly GCF_002127325.2. Taxonomy (NCBI): domain Eukaryota; kingdom Viridiplantae; phylum Streptophyta; class Magnoliopsida; order Asterales; family Asteraceae; genus Helianthus; species Helianthus annuus. Next base: position 43,303,777 of record NC_035448.2, on the reverse strand, counting down.
AGTAGCAAAACACCGTAACACATTGTTGTCCACCGTAAATTACGGTGGAACCGTAATTTACGGTGGGTTCTGCACATTTGCACTTTGGCTATTTTTCAACTTTAGAAGCTCATAACTCTTTACTCATTGATCCGATTCAACCAATTCTTATTGCTATGAGTCCGTAATAAAACTTCGGACTTAACCATGTAAATTTTACATTTGCGGAAACCGTGATACCACAAATTGGTTCACGAATTTCCTTATTACCATTATTCGACCCATTAGTGTGAGTGCATAGCACCTCTTTTCATTCTTAAACCCTTTTTAACATATTTACCCAATTACCCGGGCTCACATACTTGGTGTTTTCACGCCAATTCCATGGCTTTGAAATTCCTCTATGGCTATTACTTGATTATTCGGAATTCAAGCATTCCGTTTCAAACAATCCCTTTTTCCTTTAACATTATTGTTCGACCCATATCCCGGGTTCTTATACTTAGATTCGCCATTACCAAATCATTAGTATGGTACAATTTATCATTTAACAAGGTATGAGACTTTCGAGTCGCAACTCTCGTGACTCTTTTGAAAACATCATTTTGACCCGTTTTGCCAATTAGTGAAAACCATCACTTCATTGACTAACCCAACTAAATACCGAGTTCTTATCTTGACCCGTTTGATAGTCGAGTGCACTTCGTCACTTATCGACACATCAAACGCATCCTTTACACTACGACATCAATTACATTTCAAACCAAAGCAATTAAACTTAATTCGACGAGACTAAAGTCACGTACCTTCAAAGCACACCTTTTCCGCGGGTATCACCTCCGGCGTGTCCACTTGACGTTCCGGATTCCTTGCCTAAAGAGTCCAATTCATAAAAGATTAGAACTCTTTTTCATAAGCTTTAACGCATTCATTCATTACATAGGTAAATCTGCGTTTTTTGCAATCTTTAATATTTTAATCCTCATTTAGGCGTTTTATCAAACACCTTGCGGGTCAGATTTTTACATGATCTAAACCAAGTTCATAACTTGAATTTATCACTCAAATCAACTTCAATTAGACAATATACACATATTTTAACATCAACAATTTCAGAGATTATCTCACAAATTTCAATTTTCACTAGAACAAGAGTCTTAATCCTAGTGTTTATCAAGTTCTACTAACTTACTAATCACCCACTATAGTGATTTTGATTTCTACAACTAACATGCAAGATTTTAACAAGAAATCATCTAGGGTTTGTCCCTAGACTTCACATTACTTCCAATTTCATGTTTTACAACACATAATCAAGCTCAACCTTCGATTTCAATCTCATGCAAGAATTTGAGTTGTATCAAAATAACCTAATTTGACATACCTTATGACCTTCTTGACGAGGAGATCACAATTCTATGTTCAGATTTTGATTACAACATGATTTGAGCCTTCAATTTAGAGTTTTAGTTGATGTTAGGGTTTGGAGGTGTGGGTGTCGCCCCCCTCTGTTGTTGATCGACCAGAACCTCAGTTTTGAGGTGTTTGGTTTGTTTTAATTAAACAAGTAATAACAATAGTTTCAAAGTTATCAACATTAGTCCCTCCACTTTGTTTTAATATTTAGTTTTGGTTAATCTAACCTTATTTCTAGTTATTTATAGACTCATAGTTAACTAGGTTATAATTTCCTAGTTGGATAAATCCTTGTTTATTTAAACTTTATAATTTTAAATATAAAGTTTTGTATTTTCGGGATGTTACATCTTTGATCTTCTTTGATCTCCAAAAGCGAGCGATCTCTTCTTTGGTTAGTGACCTATTCCTCTCTAAAAACAAAATCGGTTAGAGAAACTAAAACACGCAGTTGATCGATCATAGAGCTTGTGTTTGATATATCGATAAAAGAAGATAAGTAAATATACCTAATTGAAGATGACAAACATGTGAGTTCCAACCTGCCATTAGAGAACCCATTTTCTAAGATATGCAAAACAACTTCAAATAATTCGATCTTTTTAGTTGCATGTATATATAGTGTCAGTTGATGATAAGTATGTATGAAAATAGGTGATAAATGGTTGACTAATTGATGTTGACGATTAATTAATGTATTATGATTGTTATAAGATTCTTATGTTATGTGAACGTTCATGTGTATTTTGTACCTAATCGTGATAAGAAAGAAAACTTCATGTATGTAGGAAAGTAAAGTCGAAAAGATCCTTTTAAGTAAATATCATATCTGAAGAAAAAAATACGAACATATATATCATTGTGGATAACTAATAATTTTAACCGCGAAGTGATGTAGGAGCATCCAACCCAATAACTAGACTCGACCCGATTGGTGTGAATGGGTGACGATAGGTGGGGCCAGTTTTTATTCAATCAACAATTATTTTGGAGACTATTTTTGAAATTATCAATTATTAGTTTCCTATTTTTGTGAGGATTTATTTTTCTAAGTATCTTTTTCATTTGTTATACGTTAAGATATAGGGTTATTCTTTAGATAAACTTCTTTTTGATTAAGGATATTGTAACCGGGTCTTTGAAACTTAGAGAGTGTTTGGTGTTGAGTTTTAAAAGAGATTTTTAAATTATTGAGTTTTGAAATCGTAAATAATCCGTTTTGAGTGTTTAGGTATCAAATAAAAAAATTGATTATTTGCGTTTAGAAAGTTACAAAACACAGTTTTCCAAAAATTGTTAATTATTTCATGTATTGTTGATTAAAACTAGTTGAGTTGTAAAGAGCTTTTACATATTGATAACATTGTTTTTTTTTTTTTAACAGCAAAGGTTTTTTTTTTTTTTTTTTTTTTTTTTTTTTTTTTTTTTTTTTTAACATTGTTAGTTTTGTTTTTGTAAGGGACTCGATTTGTATTCTGTTTAAACATAATTATGTATTTCATCACTGTATTGTCTGACCTTTTTTATTTAATTTCTTAAAATATTACAGTCTAGTTAAATGTTCGGTACACCTGATTAAAGTCGTCGCCAGTCATATTTATTTATCTAGATCATAAATATTATAAAGTCATTTTTTATTATTTCTAGAAGTCCTCTTTCACTATTTTCAAGTGTGAAACGATGGTTAACTAAAACCAATAAGTGCCCCACAACGCAGACGGCTAATGACTATTTATACGAACTAATCACAATAGAGAGTTTAATTTTACACCTTAAAGTAATTAACATTACTATTTTCTTTCACTTTTTCTACATAATAATCACTCAAACACCTCATAAAACTTAAATTAATTATATCTTTTTTACGAATCCCACACCCCCTAAGACCACCCGTAGTGGGGAACAAAAATAATGCCCCCACCATGGAGCATTATCCGACACATGGCATCCTAGTCAGCGTTGGGCATTATAGCAAAAGTGGCGTAGTGAGTCATTATTCCAATAACGCCCATATTATTTTTAATGCAAAAAAAAAAAAAATCAAATGGATGTGATTGGTGGGTCAAAATATATACAAAGCAATTTGAGCGTTTTAAATAAAACGCCAGCAACAAACTTTTTCAAAAATAACGCCGGAAAACGCCGGCCGTAATGGGGGTGGGGGCGTTTCCGGGCGTTTTTTTGCAATTTTTTTTAAAAATCACGCCCACTACGGGTGGTCTAAATAGTATTCCCACATCTTTTTCACTCTATCCCTCTTTATATATATCTATGTACTACTCTAAGTACCCATGTGTTACACGGGTGGTCTCACAATAAATTATATTATTTAATTAACATAAACTTTTAAATGAAAGCAACATAGGACCAAACCCGCAAAATACCACTATACCTATAATGGTTGGTTACAAAAAAATAAAAAATAAAAACACAAAAGACCCCCACCCTTGGGCTTATGAGCAGGCCTATGTTACTAGCAAACTCCCCAACATTGGCTTTTACAAAAAAAAACAAAAAAAAAAAAAAAACAAAAACAAAAAACAAAAAACAACCAGGACTTCAAAATTGGTCTATCCCCATCAGACCAACTAGACTCCATAATCACAAGTCTGAAATGCAATGAGGCCTGACCCACTATCCTTATCTCGATAGATCCATCCAGAGAATAATATAAGTTGCGCCATTAAAATGCAATGAGACCTGACCAACTAATCTTGTCTCGATCGATCCATCTAGAGAATAAGTTGCGCCATTAAACATAATGTACCATGCGACCCATGTAAACCACTCTTAAGTAAAAACCACCACCCTATTGGGCTTGCAAATGGGCCTAAAATTAACATCTATATGTGCATACACATATATCATGGAGTTAATAACCCGTATGTTACACATATTACCTAAAGTAAATTATATAATATTTAACAATGTTAACATGAAATTTGAAATGAAAGAAACGTTCCATTACTTGTATTAAATTCCCGATCAACCCTTACAATCTTCTAGTCCAAATAATTTCAACCAAAATTTAATCAAACATAAATCAACTGGACGTACCTACTGAGGAGGTTGTCGAAAAAGAGTTTAAGTGGGTTTGCTTCCTGCTCGCCAATGGGGTTGAATAATAAAAGACAAATTCCATAAATCTTTCTTATAGTTGAATTACGTATTATATTATATATACTATCAAAATAGATCAAAATATTGAGAATAAATGAAACAAATCAAACATAGCTAACAAATTAAATGGGTCAAAATATAATATAGTGAATTACAATGAAACGGGTCAAATTATGGGAATTTAAAATGAAAAGGGTCCAACACGTCACAATATAGTGAATAGATAGTAAATGGGTAAATATTCAGGAATTTAATATGAAACGGGTCAAAATATAATGAATAAATCATACAGTCACAACAATATGATTTCTAAAGATATACATACATTTTACAATAATATGATAGCTAAAGATATATTCATTTAGTTGTATACCTGTTGGAAATATGGTTGTACATCTATTAACACATCAAACCACCTTCCAAACTATAAAAAAGTCACGATTTGGCTGCTTCAAGACGATTATCTCTACCTATTTGTCCGTTCCTGCATAATTGTAAACTACTTTAAACAAATTACTTGTTGACAATACTAATGAGAAATATCTATAATTTCACGAACCTATATTTTAATAATGATATCGTGTTATTCAAGCCGAGCAATAGATTGTACCATAACATGAAGCACTAAAAACCCAACAATTATCAACCCATATTTCTTACATAAACAAATATGTTTTGCATTCACTAATTATGTTTCAAGGATCCTATAAGATACATATGTTGATGGAAAAAATAAAAGAGAATCTGGTATTCATGAATTCAAACCCGTCCGCCATTGTTTTCCCTTTGGATAGTGCTTTAATCCGGTAAAGTGGAGTAAAAGAATGATGACGGTATAGGTAGAGTTTCCTTTGACAACCCATGCAGTTTCTTTACATAACCCATCCCAACCCGTCCAACCATGTCCGCATATTTTGGAGCCCTTATTCAAATCAAATTTCGCTTACACTATAAAAATGAGTACATGAGACTGAAAAATTAGTTTCTAATCAGTACCTAATGCTTCTGGGACTGGCATGTCAATCCTATAAGATGAATCAGAGATAGATGAGAACCGCCTGATTATTGCCTCCTTGAGAATTAGGATCTGTAAATGACACGGCAGAAAGGAAAGGGGGAAATAAGAGCAGGTTATAAATTATTAGTTTTAGACGCATAAACAAAACAATAGGAATTCTCATTATAGGGATGAGCGTGGTACCGGTAACGTACCAAACCGATACGGGTACCAAAAACACTAGTACCGCAAATCATCATAAATGGGTATCGGTACTGAAAATGTTTGGTACGGTATGGTACCGGTATCCGTATTTTACCGGTACCGTACCGAAAGTATTAGTACTGAAAATGCCAAAAAGTGGTACCGGCACCCGATACTAAATGCTCATCCCTAATTCTCGACAGTGTTTATACAACACATGTACTTAGAAGTGTATGCGAGTTTGGAGCCATTTTTGTAAATCAGCTCGAGCTTAATTTTTGGATAGTAAGTGAGTCTAAGCGAGCTTCTGCCTATAATTTCAATTATTTTATTATATAAATAATACATTAAACAATATATAAACTCAATACAAAATAAGTATATGAAAAAATTAAGATGATAACCGCCTTCTTTCCACCATTTGTAATGGCTTTCTATTCTATAACGCTCTTTATCCAACTCAATGTCTGGTTGATAAACTACATTTTTAGTAAATGCCTCTGAATAAAATTTCGCAAAAAAAAAATCAAACAATGACATGTAAAATTTGTTGAAAAATATGGACCTGTAAGGCGTAAGTTGATTAACACTACTAAGTATATATAGTAATCCATTTCATGCATATATGGGAATTTCAAGTTCCATAATAACCTGATTAACACCATCGAATCACACAAATCGACAAATAGCCCTAGAATTAAAAATAGAACATTTCTTTTTGCTCAGCCCAAAAATCATTCTTCGTCTCTTCATATTCAAATCAATAGTCATAAGCTCAAGTAATAGCTTTACTCAAAACATAGAAGAGTCAGTGTTGCTAAAGGGCACCGACATAACCTGTGTACGTAATAACAACTCTAAACTCAGATACGAACAATGACTATATGGTTGGGTAACATGTCAAAAAAAAGTTATTTTTAGTATGGGTCAAACAGGTCGAGTGGGTTTGGTTGACCCACAAACATTTATATCTTCTTTTTAGATTCTTTATAATAACCAATATGTTTATTATTATTATTATTATTATTATTATTATTATTATTATTATTATTATTATTATTATTATTGTTATTATTACAATTACAATCCAAATTTTTAATAAAAATGAATTAGGACGTTATATGCATTAATATTCTACTCGGGTGACTTTCAAGCTATTAGATTCATGAATTCAAACTAATAGCTAGAGTTTTTCCAAGTTTTATTGACCAACATTACCCTAAACTCGTCAGGCTAGTCGATAACGGGTCAAACAGGTCAAAATAAAAATTTAATTGTTAGTTGTAGAAAATATATCTTACCAATCGTGGTAGCACTCCATACATAATGAATAGATGAAATTGGGCAACACTACTTGCTATTCGTCTCCATGCAAATGCTCCATATTTCAAACCTTCGATTGAATTTATATGTCGTATCAACCATATTGTATAACATCCCTAACCCAATATCGGTAGCTCTGTTGCATGCAACCAAACCTACGATTCAAAGACACTGCATTCATTAAATAGGGTGAAAGAAACACGTTAAAAACAAAAATCACCAAAACAAACGGTTTAAGCATCAATAAGTACCTCCTTGTTTTCCCTTTTTCAGCATATAATTCTCAGCCTATAACAAACGTGTCACCACTATTATGTAGTTCTCATGTACACATAGTAGAAAAGAATTCTGGTGCGGCTTTGATGGTTGGCCGTGGCTCGCTCCAGCTAGGTTCCAGGTCCCTTCAAGATTCAATGTAGGGATGACCCACACCATTATCCACTACTACTTTCTAAAACAATTAATTTTAATAATAACACTATAAGTATGAAAGACACAAAATCTAGGATTGTCATGTCATAGCAAAGTGATGGACAAAGTCTCGAAACATGAAAACGTTGAAAGAAAATAAGTAAATCTAAGTTACATAAACTATAAACACGTCCTATTAAGAAGCTTTAAAGTTCTGTTTAGGCACAAACTTAAACTGTACTAAGTTACCAACAAATTCCAACTTGCAATCTGACCCGTTACAAAATGTGGCTGCAAACGCAACCTGCAATCTAAGCCGTTACCATACCATATGCAACTTGATCCATTACAACGTACTGGCGAACTTCCATATATATGCTTCTTATAAGATAAGGCGCCGAGACAAATGGGTCAACTTCTATAGCCAAAACAATGTCAGCACTTCTTCGATATTGTGATATAGTATATATGACCTCATCCGCATACTGAATCTTGAAAATTCTCAATAACATTCTCACCATACTCTGTCAACAAACATGATAAAATGACTACGTCGAAGGGGTTAGTATAAAACTATAATTTATCAAAAGAAAGCATTCCAGTTTCACTATTGAACAAAACCCACCGACAACACCATATCATGTACAATGAAAAATCTGTTAGAAATCGATCATAAGCAAATGTGTCGGACATGATATGATGTTCACCACAGAACATGCCAATACTTAATTGTGCTGGTTAGGAGAATAGCTGAAAACAGGGACCTGTAAACACAATTTTAAATCTCAAAAGATCTTAAAAATCGAAATCTATCATAATAGATGAGTTTTCAAACGATATAAAACGACTCTTAAGTAACGATTACCATGTTGGGCATTTCTAAATATATATATATATATATATATATATATATATATATATATATATATATAATTAAAGGGATCTCATAAAGTTAGAACTTCTAGGTAATTGAAAGGGATTAATAAACTTACATATAACTAATAACAATCGGCACAACAACAAAGCAATATCAACACTGAGCATCTAACCTGATACAACCTACAAACTGCCAAACTCTGGTTCAAAAGCTCTATATCCAAAAGCATAGCGTCGAGACCAAGAGTGTGTTCAGGCTTCTACTACAACACTCTGAAATATAAAAAATAACCTTAGAGACCCAGTTACTATGCGCGTCATCTCAGAATTAACAATCGATTATCCCATTATAATTTTAGGGTTATTCTGCTTCGTTTAGATGGTGAAAAAGAAATGCAAAATTGTAACAAAACCAGATCTAAAATAAAACACAAATGAGAAATCAGATTAACCTAAAATTGAAATCAAACCTAAGAGCTTTTACGAAGCTGATACTCGGCTCCATTCACGGCTCGTTGAACGTCATTGCTTGATTTGACTGGAATCAGGGATCCTCTCGTGTAGCCGCTATTGAAGGGATTGTTGGAGAGCACAACGACGTGGAATCAAAATATTGGTTTTGAGAAGCCATGTAAAGAATCTGGTTATTAATCTAGGGTTTACAATTGATAATGGGAACGAATTCATTATTTTGGAGATGATTGGAATTGATTGAGAAGAGATTAGGTTTCCATATTGAAGAACGTTAATAGGTGGTTTACATATGAAAATCACATTAGCGGTTACAAATTTGATTAAAGGAGAATGGAGATAAAGGAAGATTGTCGCTCAAAACCTAATTATCTAGCTTAATAGCAATGTCACATCATAGTCAAATAGTCAAAGTTATTTTGCTTTAATAATAGAGATAGATATGTAGAGAGAGAGAGAGAGGTAGAGAGAGAAGGGATTGTGAGATATTAATACCCGGGTCATGTTATTCCTAGTTTCTACACCCCTATATCTTATTTACATATCTCTTTATATGTATCTATGTATATATATGTCACACCCCCAAAATACCACCCATGGGAAACCCTACTAGGCGTGTGACAACCAATAACGAGCCACTAATCATATTGAACCAATCACAAGTTGTTAAATAAAAACATCAATTGTTAATGAAAAGTGCCATCAATAAGTTTTAATGAACACCAACATGTTCAGCGGAAGCATATAAGAGACATCATAGTTTAACTGTTTCAAATCAAATGTATAAAATCAATAAGTCAACCACATGAATCCCCCTAGTCGACCCATGACCACTCCAGCTTCTCCAAACAGCAAGTTCCAAATCCAAGACATCTAAGGACCTGCGAGCATGCAACAAGTGTATCCACTGATGAGTTCATAGTTTTACGAAAATGTTGGTTACCAAGTGTTTAGTTAATCCATTGAATTTAAATCCGAAAGTAATGTTGATAATATCTCGATACTGAACAAGACGACTCCTGATGTATGTTTTGCCCGTTCCCCAGTGCTCCTATCAAAACACTGGGCATGACTGGGTCAGTAGTTCACAACCGTCCTCCCCGGTACGGTGTGAGGGTGCCAAACCTAAGTAGTGCTACTAACTAATACCCCGTTACCTCCCCGGTAACAAAAGATGGGACTTAATAGTTATAGGGTGAGAATATTATCCAACATCCCAGTTTTACCCAAAAGACTTATCCCTCCCCGGGATACCCACTGACTGTCCCAACCACCGGGACGCATGCTCAAGAAATGAACTCACCTTTGGTTTGCTCGGTAAGATTAACTACCCGTTTATCAGTTGGTCAAACACGTCCTAGCATGAGTACCAATATCAATCAGCTTTATGTTACTTACACTTTGTTCACATTTACACACGTAATATACATTTATCCACAGGCATATTATAACACTTAGTCACGCACGAATTCCATCATGTAAAGTATGTTCACATATTAGGTGCTACATGTATAGGGTCATACTTCTCCTTTTACGTTTCAAATATTCAATAACACCATGTTTCAAACATACCAAAAATGTGCAGTTCATGTATCACTCGTGGCCCGTAGACCCATTGTGCGAGACCCAGGCCCAACCCGAACCGACCCACTTGTTTAATTCGTTTCTTGAGTGAAACGGCCTAACAGATTTATGCTCGATTTGTTATGCTATGGTGGCCCAAACACATACCAAGCCAAGGTTATTGATTCTCATTGTTTATGGGTTATTAACTATAGTCATTACCAACATCAGTAACCTCCCCCTCCCCAACTACATGCAACTATAATTGTTAAATCATGTCAACACTTACAATCAACAACAATCATAACAAACATTCAAACGAAACCCCATTATGCAATTAGAATCCACCAATTATAAATCTCCTAGATTGTGAAACCTCACTCTAACACCAAACATCATCAACAATCAGGGACACTATCATCGACTGTTATCAATATCAAGTGCATAACACACACATTCAAACATATCGGTTTAGTGTTAAAGTTCACAGAATTGTTCGTGACTAACATCATGCGACCCAAGTCTCCTAGATAACATCTAACCATAACATATAAGCAACCAGCTCACTCATTCATTATTATGACAAGTTCTTCGCGATAACCTTTACAGCCGACACGTAATTGCATATTATTTAGTCACAGCCAAACCCTAGTGTACACGTAACCTTACACTATAAATTCTATCACCATGATCCCTTTGAGATCATGATAACAATTCGTCTCCAGTTATGTATGTATATCAAACCCATGCATCACCTAATGTATTTAACTTCAATTTATGCATAATCTAACAAACAGGTTTTCAATACTCATCAACATATACATGAACCTTGACCATCACCTTATAATTATCATCACCCTTAAAAGAATTAATTTACATGCTTTTATTCAAATCAGGTTAAAAATAATTTTTTTTCGATGCATAATCACTATCCATGATCATGCAATACATTCGTGAGCAGCATACCCACCAAATCATCGAACCGTCATAAATTTAGTTCAATCAGATTTCGATTCAGTTCACAAATCAAAACCCTAAGTTGTTCTATCATGCGATCCATACCCACACTAACAAACAAGTTTTATTCCTAGTCAAGAATCAACAAAGTATTTAAATACAAGAAGTGACCAATATGCTAACCTGAGTCTGTAGACTCACGAGTATGAAAGAACAAGAGAAGTGTAGCTTAGCGGGAAGGAGGAGAGGCTGCCTAGGTGATGGAACGATGGGAGGAGGAAAAGGGCTGCCGCTGATTTGCATGAGTGCTAGGGTTTGCTATCAAACTAATGTGACGTGCACAATAGAAGCCACACCCAATTTATGTGGGTGTTCGAAGAGAGTGGGCCAGATTTCGTTTGGGTTTGGTCCAATAACAGTCAACACATGTGCGGCCCACTTGGGTTATGATGGTTGTTATTGGCCCACTTGCATGCATGTGTCTATTCTTTGTGCCCTCCAATATCATCTGCCAATTTACGTGATGATGCTTCCAAATTATAAATCATGGAAATAATATTTGTGATAATCAAAATAACATTCACCCCCAAGGTTACATGTGTTGGCTGCCTTCCCAAGATGTGATGATGGGATGATGATGTGATGCGTGATGAGGGGATGATGATGCGATGCTGCCACTTCTGCCGTCGCATGTGATGTTGTCAATTCTTTACCCGAGGTAGGCTACGTTACAAACATTCTGATCATTCTCCATTTGCTACACAAACAATTTATGAAAACAAGATTGTAAACAAGTAATGTGTCGGGAAAAGACCTGCGAAAACTCGAGTTGTCACATCATCCCCAACTTGAAAGAAATCTCATCCCGAAATTTGATAAGTAATCCTAAAGCGGCAGAAATTCCTCGAGTGTCACATCATCCCCAACTTGAAAGGGAATTTCGTCTCGAAATTCGTCAATGATACCAGGAATTGATTCAACCGCTCGAACAATTGAAGATATTGGAGTTTCAGTCCACGCACTATGTTCCAACAAACTCTTATGACTGGACTTTGGCTATGCTAACTAACCTTAACCTCCCGGTCCATGTTTTCGATAGATTCCTTGACAATTCCAATTTGTCATTTAACCTTAGGCGTTAGTAAGGGTATCACATGTGTTTCATCGGATAGACGCTTCCTTAAATTCGATACATAAATGACATCTTGTACGCTAACCGATTCATCAGGTTTCTCGAGTTTGTGAGCCATGTCACCGATTCGTTCCAGAAATCCGAATGTCCCCACATATCGTAAACTAAGCTTGCCATGTTTCCCAAGGCGTACCGCACCCTCCCAGGGTGAGACCCCCAACATGATACGTTTACCTGTAGCGAACTCACAGTGTTTCCTAAGCTTAACAGCTTTCCTGACTGTCATGCGTTGCCGTCGAATAATTTCCGATCTAAGCAGTCTTCAAGGGTTCGAGTACAAGTCCTGGATATGCGATTAGGTGGTCACCCACCTTAATTCTACAAGGAGATTAGCGTTACTGTCCATGCAAGACCTCTAACAAAGTTTTCTAAGTACTAGAATGGTAACCGTTTGTAACACCCCAGTTTTCGTATGTCGTAATATAATAAACTAATAGTGATAATTTAATGACAAAGAATGGTAAATATAGATTTTTTTTTACCATTATGAAAGTCAGACTTGTAATGCCCCCAATTTTCGTACATCATAAAATATAATATGTAGTGACGTTTTATTTATTTAAAATGGGAATGTATAGAATTATGTCATATTAAAGGATTAGTAAAGGATAGATAACAAGTTAGGATATGGGTTAATAAAGTGAAAAAGATCTAAAAGGTGAGGGACTAGATGTGAATGTATGAATTAAATTAGATAAAAGAAAGGAAAAGACCAAAATTGGTCCTGGTGTGCGAACGTGAGAAGGCCAGGGGAAAGCTTTTCCTCTCAAAAACCCTAACATCTTAATTTCTATCAAATTGAAAGTGAAATCAGTGAAGAATCGAATGCATGAGCTAAGAATCCTGATTGTCTAAGTATTCTTGATCTCAATTAAGTGAAATTCCCTGATTTGATGATGTTTGGTTATGAGGGTATAGTGTAATTCATGAATGTAATACAAAATTTGGTATGATTTATAATTGCTATGAATGTTTAAACATCAATAGATGCCATATTTCGAATATGAGCATGATTAGGGCAAAAACCCACATGCATGTTAAGTGAGGGTAGAAATTTGAAGTTCTACATGTTAATTCGATTGTTGATTTACGAAATTGTTATCAAAAAAATTGATTAAGAATTAGGTGTTCATGCTTAGGATGATGACTTTCCAAGTTAGAGATGTTTATGTCAATCTATGAGTGAACTATGGAAAATGTGTTCAAGATGCTTGTACATTGTGCTAAGTTAGTGATACGCACACAATGTGTTCGATGAAATGCCTAAGTGAGTTTAGTTATGATTTTTACATGGATACTTGTTAAATTGATGAAAGTTCTTTATGATAATGACGTATGTGATTAGTAGTCGCCATGTGTACTATAAGAATTGTGAAAGTAATGTTTGAGAAAGCTAAAGTATGAGATTATGTCATATAGGCGCGAAAAAGGAAGAAGGCGCAAGTCACTCGAAGGCACAATCATCTCAGGATCGCGGTAAGTTCATATGAACTTTATGTACCCTATTTGTAGATTTATGAATGATACCATTTAGAACTATGATTTTAGCATAATTTCCCTTTATGAATCATGATTGAATAAATGCAAAGAGTTTGTATGGAGAAATGTCCGAAAGATCAAGTTGTGGTAAAATTTAATAGATCCGTCTATTAGGTTGGAATGTTAAGTTGAATGATAGTTGGAATGTTTAGGAATTAGATTTGCCATACGGGTCAAATGGGGTAAGTATATTGAAGAATATGTTATGTGGCGATTCATCACAAATGAATTGGAAAGTGGAATGATGAATGTTTCCGAATGAAAGTAATGATGTTAGTAAGGCAATACGTTACGTTAACGGGTTGAAAAAGAATATGGAATTAAAGGATTTTAATTGTTATGTGTTACGAACTAACAAGTGTTTGTTGTTATGAATGTTAGGTAAATCTCATGCTTGATTTCGGTGCACTCAGAGCGAACACACAAGTGTCGACCTTTTACACGCTTCCGGTTCATGTTGTTGATTATGAATGGGTCAAAAACTTCGTTTTGTCATATGATGTTAATTTGTGTCTAGTATGTTAGTAAGTGGCTAGAATTTCTAAATCTTTTGGTATATTTTGTACAAAATTGTTCATGGTGAACCTTATGGTCACAATTTTGTGGTTTTGAAAAGTGTCGTAGAACATAAATATAATGATGTTGTTAAAAGTAGGGAAAAGGTTAAATTTTCGAACGGGTCATGTCAGAATTTTTTTAGAATTCGTATAAAGTTATGTTATATGTCAAAAGGGGAAAACGAGCGCCACACCGTTGCAGTATACTCAACCAAGGGTAGGTGTCCTTTCGAACTTTTACTAAGTCAAACACGCACATGCTCGCATCATGTCTTCAAGTGTCAGGATGGTTTGCTTATTCTACCCGTTCGTCCTATGGTGATAAGTATTACTCATATCTAGACGTGAGCTAAAAGTATCGTGCAATGCCGGTCATCAATCAGGTATAGATCAAAATCAGAGAACATTCGCAGCTGTGTAGACTCGCCGGTTTCCTTGATTGTACGAAAAGGTGCTGGTTACGAGAGACAATCAATGACTACCCAGGTGATTTTGTTTCCATTTCAAGTTGTAAATAGACTAGTAACAGAAACCATGGCAGTCTGTTCTCATTTCCATATGGGTGCCTCTGGTTGCTGATACTTCCCCTTGATTTTCCCACAAGTCAAACATCATCCATATACATAGCTAGGTGGACCTTCACGTCTGGTCTCCAGTACAAGATTCATAAATCTTAACATCCCCCACCAAAACACAGACGACTATAATATCGATGACGGTGTGCTTTGCCCAACACCAGCTCCCTAAAGTTTCCGTATAATAAGATCCACACTCGTTCCTTGAGGTAGCGAATATCGTCCGTCCTGCTAAAGGTTGCTTCTCCATGCCCCGCATGGGTTCAACTTGAGAATCCTCTTCCCACAGTTCCCTAGTTTGAACAGAGCGAGTCTGATCAGGCAGGTTAGAGTCGATAATGAGCTGCAAAGCTCGAGCATATTCAAGTTCTATAGTTGTAATCATCCAAAAGTTCCATCCAGTGATGCCATTAACTGATTTAGCTCTTTCATAACCAGGGTACACGGGAGGCCCTTGTGATCGGTCTAGATAGTACATTCGGTACCGTCCAAGTAATGCCTCCCACTTAAATCCAACAACCACGGTTTCCACCACAGATTGTTTGTCGTGCAGTTCCTCTTAGTAACACCATTACGTAAGTCATCACTCTCTCGTGTTACATCGGCGTGTAACTGGGACTCTAATTCGGAGCATCATGGTATACCGCTAGATCACCCATACCCTTAGGTTAGAACGACGCTCAGTGCATTGTAGATTTGGGATTTGAAAGCCGAAATGATGTTCTCCCGCCTGTCTCCCACGAGTACACAACACCCTGCTGTGCTAAAGAGGTTAAAGTTGCGAAATCCTTGAAAATCCTATGATGAATCTGCGATGGTATCCAGGCAAGATCCACGTGTATTCCCAATTTGTTGACTACATGACCAAGAATGTGTACCTCCCAAATCCTGAAGTCACGCTTAGGTAGACTTCACGTGAAGTTGCTCCTCCCCTTGGAGCTCTAGGACAAAATACAGGTGCCGTTCATGGTGTTCCTTTCCCTAGGTAGTGTTTCAAAACGTCGTCAAATAACATGGTCGATTCACGTGATCCATAAAGCTGCTCGTGTATTGATTAACTCAACGGTCATGGTGCACAAAGTCGTATGGCCATACTGCGTTTGATATGCCGCTTTAGGAACAATCTCCCCTTGGACTTCCATCTGATAATAGTTCGTTCGTAACTCAATTCTCGAATGAAAGCTTGTCCCTCGCAACTAGTCGACAGGTTGTCACAACATGGTCGAGGCAAACAGTTTTCGACTGTCACCTTGTTAAGTTCTTGATAACCAGTACACGTACGGTAAGGCTTGTCTTCATGGGTGTAACTGAGGCTCCCCAAAGCGAAAAGCTGGGTCCGCCAAAACTCCTGGCGTGAGATCAAACTGAGTTTCTGCCTAGCAATTGTGGAAGTAATCCTGAAAGTTCTTCAAGTAGCGCATCAGAAGAAATTATAAACAACTGGTGGATCCTCGATCCTCACTTCCTTAGCCTTATCATCAGCAATCCGTTGTAAACAATGGCGAGGTAATCCCTCCGTAGACGCTTCTGGGCTTTCATTGCAGAATTGATGCTAATCTTTACACAACTCTAATATTCTGGAACAAATGAAGATTCTCCACTAGGGGGGGGGGGCACGCAAAGTTTTCTTCTCACAGGGTATATCTGCGCAATGTATAGATAACCAATCCATACCAACTACTGCATCAAACTATCAAGGGTAGTAGAAGGAAGGTCGACGTTGAACACTTGTCCCAAAAGGTTGAGTTTGCATCCCAACAATCATATGAGATTTCAGTTGACTTGCCATCAGCCGAGTCCACAACAGGTTCGGTTTCAAGAAGCATCAGGGTTAAGCAGAACAGTAACAAAGTGATTAGTTACCAAGAACGTGTAGGCCACCATGTTGTTATAATCCTGGCGTCGCCCACGCCCATCCTAAGTGCCCTTCCACGATTATCATTTCCAGTGTTGTTGCTACTGCTACTAGAACTCCCAAAACCGTCATTGTTCCCTGGGTTGTTGACGTCTTGCCTTAACATCGGCCATTCCTTGTTGAAGCCACCATCATTTCCATACCGGAAGTCGTGATTTGCGAGTACCCTGATGTCATCGTGACTGTTGCTTCTAATGCCGATGAAACGGGGTTCTGCGGCCTTTCACCGACAGGGTCCACCTTTTCACATTCCGTGCCACGTCCTAACGTGCTGCTCACTGTGCTGATAGTCACACATTCCACACTATAATCTGTTGTCATCGCTTATGTCCTGATTGATTTGTAAGAGTTGACTCCCATAAGTCGCTGACTAGGGTTAAAGATTCGGTTGAAGTCAATCTGCTGGAGTTCGTTGCCGATAATCCGGGTCGTTCTAATACTGAGGTTGGTGAGATACTACGCTCATCCCCCTTGTCTATCGATCCAACAAGTTGTTGGAGTAATACACGGTATATTGCAAGAATGTTGCAGAAGTGATCGCACTTCGGGGTCTAAGACGTCAGTACATTGAGTTCCAACGACAAAGAGGAGTGAGGGGGGGGGGGTATAGACTAATCATTGATGCTGCAACATCCACTCAGGGACGTTCGTGCAAGCACCTAGCATCCTACACAGTTTGCTAGGCATTCAGATGGGTGTTCAGGTAATTCTCGATAGCATCGAGATTCGAAAGGTTTTAGAGGGAAGTGAAAAGATCACATTCAAGTAGGAGACAATCACTGCTATGACTCCTATAGACTGTTGTGTTTCACATCAACCAAATAATAGAACGAAACCCCTTTTTCACTTGTTAAGCCTTACTGGGACTCACATGCACCCCACATTATTATTATGTATGCACCCACAATAATATTGCGAGTCGCATACTCATCTCAATTCCTCCTAACTCATGTCAAATGGTTCCCCAAACTCGAGTGCCAAACAGAGGTTATCAAAACGATAAGATCACAGAAATCCCAAGCCTATGACATACTACCAAGGCATCATAATGTAAGAGAGCAATTCATGCAATCATACTATGGTGACAAATGTGTGTCCGTATGCTACGTCATAAACAAATGTGTATTGGCCATGTAATGTATGCAACAAGTGAGAAGGACGAACCTTGCAATCTGGAGCTGAGTGTCATGGTCATATTCACGTATTCAGAATTGTTCGGTTATAGTCTGGTTTTACAAGGACGTTTTAAAACCAAGTTCACTATAACCAGTGGCTCTGATACCAAACTGTCACACCCCCAAAATACCACCCATGGGAAACCCTACTAGACGTGTGACAACCAATAACGAGCCACTAATCATATTGAACCAATCACAAGTTGTTAAATAAAAACATCAATTGTTAATGAAAAGTGCCATCAATAAGTTTTAATGAATACCAACACGTTCAGCGGAAGCATATAAGAGACATCATAGTTTAACTGTTTCAAATCAAATGTATAAAATCAATAAGTCAACCACATGAATCCCCCTAGTCGACCCATGACCACTCCAGCTTCTCCAGACAGCAAGTTCCAAATCCAAGACATCTAAGGACCTGCGAGCATGAAACAAGTGTATCAGACAACACTGGTGAGTTCATAGTTCTACGAAAATGATGGTTACCAAGTGTTTAGTTAATCCATTGAATTTAAAATCCGAAAGTAATGTTGATAATATCTCGACACTAAACAAGACGGCTCCTGATGTATGTTTTGCCCGTTCCCCAGTGCTCCTATCAAAACACTGGGCATGACTGGGTCAGTAGTTCACAACCGTCCTCCCCGGTACGGTGTGAGTGTGCCAAACCTAAGTTGCGCTACTAACTAATACCCCGTTACCTCCCTGGTAACAAAAGATGGGACTTAAGAGTGATAGGGTGAGAATATTATCCAACATCCCAGTTTTACCCAAAAGGCTTATCCCTCCCCGGGATACTCCCACTGACTGTCCCAACCACCGGGACACATGCTCAAGAAATGAAATCACCTTTGGTTTGCTCGGTAAGATTAACTACCCGTTTATCAGTTGGTCAAACACGTCCTAGCATGAGTACCAATAACAATCAGCTTTATGTTACTTACACTTTGTTCACAATTACACACATAATATACATTTATCCACAGACATGCTATAACACTTAGTCACGCACGAATTCCATCATGTAAAGTATGTTCACATATTAGGTGCTACATGTATAGGGTCATACTTCTCCTTTCACGTTTCAAATATTCAATAACACCATGTTTCAAACAGACCAAAAATGTGCAGTTCATATATCACTCGTGGCCCATAGACCCATTGTGCGAGACCCAGGCCCAACCCGAACCGGCCCACTTGTTTAATTCGTTTCTTGAGTGAAACAGCCTAACATATTTATGCCTGATTTGTTATGCTATGGTGGCCCAAACACATACCATGCCCAGGTTATTGATTCTCATTGTTTATGGGTTATTAACTATAGTCATTACCAACATCAGTAACCTCCCCCTCCCCAACTACATGCAACTATAATTGTTAAATCATGTCAACACTTACAATCAACAACAATCATAACAAACATTCAAACGAAACCCCATTATGCAATTAGAATCCACCAATTATAAATCTCCTAGATTGTGAAACCTCACTCTAACACCAAACATCATCAACAATCAGGGACACTATCATCGACTGTTATCAATATCAAGTGCATAACACACACATTCAAACATATCGGTTTAGTGTTAAAGTTCACAGAATTGTTCGTGACTAACATCATGCGACCCAAGTCTCCCAGATAACATCTAACCATAACATATAAGCAACCAGCTCACTCAATGATTATTATGACAAGTTCTTCGCGATAACCTTTACAACCGACACGTAATTGCATATTATTTAGTCACAGCCAAACCCTAGTGTACATGTAACCTTAGACTATAAATTCTATCACCATGATCCCTTTGAGATCATGATAACAGTTCGTCCCCAGTTATGTATGTATATCAAGCCCATGCATTACCTAATGTATTTAACTTCAATTTACGCATAATCTAACAAACAGGTTTTCAATACTCATCAACATATACATGAACCTTGACCCACCTTATAATTATCATCACCCTTAAAAGAATTAATTTACATGCTTTTATTCAAATCAGGTTAAAAATAAATTTTGTTTCGATGCATAATCACTATCCATGACCATGCAATACATTCGTGAGCAGCATACCTACCAAATGATCGAACCCTCATAAATTTAGTTCAATCAGATTTCGATTCAGTTCACAAATCAAAACCCTAAGTCGTTCTATCATGCGATCCATACCCACACTAACAAACAAGTTTTATCCCTAGTCAAGAATCAACAAAGTATTCAAATACAAGAAGTGACCAATATGCTAACCTGAGTTTGTAGAGTCACGAGTATGAAAGAACAAGAGAAGTGTAGCTTCGCAGGAAGGAGGAGGGGCTGCCTAGGTGAGGGAACGATGGGAGGAGGAAGAGGGTTGCCGCTGATTTGCATGAGTGCTAGGGTTTGCTATCAAACTAATGTTACGTGCACAATATGAGGCACACCCAATTTATGTGGGTGTTCGAAGAGAGTGGGCCAGATTTCGTTTGGGTTTGGTCCAATAACAGTCAACACATGTGCGGCCCACTTGGGTTATGATGGTTGTTATCGGCTCACTTGCATGCATGTGTCTATTCTTTGTGCCCTCCAATATCATCTACCAATTCACGTGATGATGCCTCCAAATTACAAATCATGGAAATAATATTAGTGATAATCAAAATAACATTCACCCCCAAGGTTACATGTATTGGCTGCCTTCCCAAGATGTGATGATGGGATGATGATGTGATGCGTGATGATGGGATGATGATGTGATGCTGCCACTTCTGCCGTCGCATGTGATGTTGTCAATTCTTTACCCGTGGTAGGCTACGTTACAAACATTCTGATCATTCTCCATTTGCTACACAAACAATTTACCAAAACAAGATTGTAAACAAGTAATGTGTCGGGAAAAGACCTGCGAAAACTCGAGTTGTCACAATATAGAAAGAAATAGAGAGAATAAGTGTAAGAATATTAATACCCTTAAATTATTATATCCTTTAACTCATTAACTACATCTTCACATTTATAATATCATTTTTAAAGGATATGAGAGTTTGAAAAAAAAAAAAAACCAAAGAATCTTTAAAGCAAATAATAAATGAAAAATGTAATAGTTAAATCAATTTAAAGACATTATACTACATATAGAAAATATGCTAGGGAATAGTGTCAGACAGCTGTCTGTCACTTTTCATTGGTCTAACTAAATTATAATTTTATCTTGTATAAATTATAGTTTTGTCATTAGTTTTGTTTTTTCTTCTCCCAGTCAAATTACAATTTTGGACTCAGTTCAAATTTATAGTTGCCTGGCAGTCTGACACTTCCACATTGGTCCACCCAAATTTTGTTTTTGCCATGTGTAAATTTACAGTTGTGCCATTAGTTTTGTTTTTTCCCCTCCCATCCAAATTACGATTTTGCCCTGAGTTTAAATTTACAGTTTTGCCATCGTTTTTTTGTTTTTTTTTTCTTGCCAAATTACGATTTTGCCCTAGTGTAAGCTTATAGTCATGCCATCGTTTTAATTTTTTTTTGACAAAACTATAGTAGTGTTTTATTTTAATTGGTTGACTCGGATGTCAAAAAAATACAATTTTGCTCACAGTTAAAGTTTATAGTCTTTCCATTGTTTTAGTTTCTTTTTTTAGCAAAAGTATGGTAGTGTTTTGTTTTAATTGGTTGACTCGATGTAGTTTTTTAGATTGTGTTATTAGTAGTATGTACAAGTAACCGAAATGCATATGTACATGTTATGAGAAAGAAATATCCAGCTTAGTGTCCCACAATGAAGTCGGGGCAAAAACTAATTTAATTTAAATGGTGAAACGTTTTTTATGTTTAATCTGTGTGTTGGAATGAGATCTAGGATGTGGTATGTAAAACGTTAATGCAAATAGAGAATAACTAGCAAAATCACCCCGCGCTACGCAGCGAAAATTCGGTCGCTATTGATTTGTTTCGTGACAGACTCAATACGATACCCACACTTGTTATAGCAACTTGAAGAGAACATAAAAAAGAAGGCGTGCCATGACTAAAACAATATTTACACAAAAAACACATTACATCTAGTAAGGTTTAATCCATGCTACACCACAAGAAGAATGTATGTGAAAATCATATTTTTTTTTAAATAAACTTGGTTATAAAAAACGAGTCAGGATTTAGAGAAAACGATGGAAAGTGTGAGAACGGAGAGAACACTTATGGATCGTCAAATCAAAACAATCTATGGACTAGATGACGCGGTGGCGTTTTCGTAAATAACATCACTTTTACTATGTGGGACGTGCTTCATTAAGGGTAAAATGGTCTTTTACTGCTCAAATTTAAAACGCCAACAAATGATAACACGCCATTCAAAAAAATAAAAGCAAAACGCCCCAAATTAGTGATAAAACGCGTTGGATATTACAGGAAGAGGAAACAACACAATAACTGAATTTCAGTTATTAACATTTATTAGAAGAAATTCCCTCCTAAATTACGCGCCAAAAACATCATTATATAAATGACGTAAAACATCGCTTCCATAATCATTTCAATATATCATTTCTGCAAAAACATCTTTAACCAAAAACGCCAATTTAACCAAAACGCCAAAAATGACAACAATCGTTTGGTGGAGATACACTCTGGCAATCAGGCGATTCGTGGTATTCAAAGGTTCAAAACGCCAAAACAAATTTAAGAAGAAGAGGCTGATGACAGTGAAGATTCGGATGAGAAATTAGATCATTTTTAATTTTTTTTCTTTTTCATTCTATATTGTTTTGTTATCAAATTATCTGTTGTTTTGTTATCTAATTCTCTACATATAAAATACATTATTATATAAAAAGCCAAAAACTACAAACACCAAGACGCTAGTGGTATGAAAACTGTGAGAACGAGTGCTGGCAAAGCACCTTGTCAATGTATTAAACGCCAAAAAATTTGACTAAACGCCATAAAAAAACATTTGGTCTTATTGTAATCTTATGAAAATATTAATGATTCGTAGTGAATTATTATACAACGCCACAAAACGCCAAAAAAATTGACCAGAAAACGCTATAACACCAAAAAATTATCTATGTGACACAAAAACAATTAATTCAACGCCAAAAAGTTAATGAATACAATTAACGCTAAAAATAATCTTAGACGCCAGAAAATATTATAGCGTGTTGGGAACATAAAAGAAGATTGAAAAGACAAAAAAAAACCCCTCACACCTTGATCATATCCCGCGCCACGTGTTGGGCCAGGATGCGTTCTCACCGTTCTCACACTTTTGAGCGTTTTCTCATGATCCCGTACCTATAAAAAACAAACTTGGAAGAAGAGAAACACCGCATGAAAAATATATGTTAAAATGCTATAATTTTTTTTAAATAGATTTGGTTATAAAAAACAAACTTTGAAGAAGAGAAAACCACATAACGGTAAGAAAAAAAAAAGGAATAGATAACAAAGAGGAGATAAAAACCAAAAAAGAACCAAAAAAAATAACACAATATACTCTATTTGTTTACCGCGTAGCAGGACCCAAAAAATGAAAAAAAAAAAAAATTAAGGAATAGATAACAAACATGAGATAAAGACCAAAAAGAACTACTCAAGAAATATACGTATTAATGCATATGCTGTTGGATATTAATTTATTGAAATTAATAATATTAAACTCTTTGTATGATAAAATTTTTTAGTAGAGTTTGATTGATGATATTTGATTAGTTTTTATTAGATTGTTAAGTCTCTAATTAATTGAGACTCTTAATTCTTTCTCAAGTCTTGTATAATTAATAGTTATTTGTTACTAGAAGAAATATACATGAAGAATACTTGAAAAAAAGGGTAAATTACACTTTTCGTCCTTTATGTTTATATCGGATTGCAGTGGATACCCTTTAACTTCAATAATTACAGTCACAGTCCTTTATTTGTAAAACTCATTACACTATACGTCGTTTAGCACTAACTAGGCTAAAATTTTCAGTTAAACATGGCATGTGCCTTGCACATGAGGGTATTTATGTCTTTTTACCCCAATCTATTTAAATTACAAAAAAAAAAAACATTAATGTATATCTCCAGCCCTTTAATTATTTGAGACCCGTTTATTTGTTAGCATCTTCAATCTTTAATGTATATCTCCAGAACTAGATTGTAAATCACATCAAACTTGCCCACAATCAAAATTTAAATTACATTAAATACTCAATATTAAAGAGACTAAAAAAAGAAAATTCAGAGAATCAAAATAGCAGAATCGGTGAATTCAGAGAATTTAATTCCACAATTACGAAAATTGTAATTACATTTAATTACAATTTCATAACAACAGAGGCACCATCTAATTAAAAAACAACGAACCGTAGATCAAGATCAAAACTGAAAAACAACAATCCGATCGAACGAACAGCTAAAGAAGCACAGATCTATAAATCCCAGAAGTTGATTGGACAACAAACCTTTCGCACTCGCTTTCCTTCTCGGAATCTTCAATGTTTGTCAATCGAACACCGCCGATTCATGGAGGAAACTGTTGTTTATTGGTCCTAGGTTTTTGATAATTTTGTGTTTTGGGTTTTTGATAAGTTTTGTGTTTTTAGATTCTGGGAATCTGGAAGGGGGTGTTCAGGTTGGAGGTTGGGGAGATTAGGAGGGAGGTGGAAAGAGGGTGGACCAAAAGAAGTGGGGTTGTAGGTGGTGGTGGGTGGGTGTCGAAGGATGGGGTGGTGGTGGTGGTTGGCGCTTCAGCTGTGGCTCCACCACCAAGGGTGGTGGACTGTTTTCTAGAGAGAGAGAAACATGGGAGAGGAGATAAAGAATGGGGATAAGATTTGGTTTTGTGGATGTGAATGATTGGTAAAATAATATGTATTTTAAATATAATAGGTAAAATCACTAACCTACCCCCATGTGCAAGGCCGGCTCAACCTTCTTAGAGGCCTAAAGCGAAACAATAATTTGGGGCCTTTCTAGTTTTCATTATTAAAAACGATATCTTTTATCTAGGCTTTAAAACGACTATTGAAGCACCAGGATATCTTTTATCTAGGCTTTAAAATGACTACTGAAACACCATTTGACATTTAAAAATAAGATCAAATGTAAACTCATATGTGAGACGGTGGGATTAACATACTAAATATAAACAACGCCTATAGTAAAAGGGTAAAACGATAAATGTACCAATAAAAAAGGTTCATGTTATAGTTGGGTTGTTTCTTTGCGCATTCACGTCCCTAGTAGCTCTTGTAGTCTCATCTGACTTATTTTGCATTATAACAAACAATATAAATAAGCATAAACAATATAAACTGTCTAAACTAAACCTCATAAAATCATTTATTTGATGGTATAATCAGTTGGAACTCAACACCCTTCAATCCATATTTAAAAAACAGTTTGTTTCACATGAATAGATAAAGGGATTGGACCTCAGGTACCATGTAGCAAATCATTTACAGACTAAATCTTTTTAAAATGGTTTCATGAAAAAGTAAATAAACAAATATAAAAATTGGAAATTTTTTGGGTAGCAAGAAAGATTCACACAAATCACAGACTAAATACACTAAAAGTAAATATATTAAGGCCTAAACAATAGTGCATAAACAGATTACTAATTAGATTAGGAGCATTGCGAATGAACATAATAAAAAAGATAGTTAAAAGATTAGTAATTGTACCTCAAAGTTCCATATTAAACTAAGTGCTTCCTTTCTTTAAACAATAAAACTGAATGAACAGATTGCACCCTTTTTCCAAGCAATCAAGTTACCAGAACCTTCACACAATCGCAGAGGAACATAAGGTTTAGATTTAGAATAGAAAGAGAGACGTTATACTTGGAATCTCTGATTCCGCCATCGAACTATGAGAGTAGCAGAAGGCAAAACTCCAGGAGAACGATTCACTTCCCGGAACATAAGGTTTAGATTTAGAATAGAAAGAGAGACGTTTATTTGTAATGAGTTTTACAAATAAAGGACTGTAGCTGTAATTATTGAAGTTAGAGGGCATCCATTGCAATACGATACAAACATAAAGGACGAAAAATGTAATTTACCCAAAAAAATAATACTTGAAAAAGAGGGATACTTAAAGACTAACCATAGAGAGGAGTACTCTTTACTCGTTTCCACCACCATTGCCTGCTTATCCGTTCCACAAGTTTAAATATTACAATTTTACTCAGTGTAACCTCGGGCGCGTGAATCATCTCCGGCAGTAGACTGCTTCGGTTGTTGTACCCTGGGAGACAGACGCGTCATCTTTAGTAGAGGTGTGAAATCTGTTTTTAGGGAAGCGTGTTGAACACGTGCCTCAGCCACAACCGTAAATATCAGTTTGTTCATTTTTTGCAGCCAAGAAGGATCGCATAAGGTGTTAGGAAACTTTATTTGTAAGTATTGAAGAAAATCTCAATCAACTTGATCTCTGAAAGAGATAACAGTCCTGAAGATCACAGCAAGAAGAAGAAGATCAGATAGGACAACTGAAATGCAAAGTATCTACTTCAAAGAATCACAAGTTGATCAAGAGTTGATTTGGATTATCCGAGAAGGTCGTTTCTGATGGATCTGATGATATTTCTGATGAAAAATCATCAGTTTCTGACGATTCTGATCATCAGACTTTCTGATGATTTGTTCACCAGAATTTCTGATGAAGTGGTTTATCAGAAATTCTGATGAAAGCCTCACTTGTCTAAAAATCACAACTCTATCCTGCCACCAATGACCGAAGCATGACATTATTGGTTATCATGATTACAAATGCAACTTGAATGATGGATTCAATGAATATGTCAAATTGCTACTTTACGCAGAACTTATTGCATGAATAAACAATTGTTTATTCATGTACACAGCCGTCTATAAATAGAAGGCTCGAGAGGCAGAAGATAATTGAGTTTAAAGCTTATCATTCACATATAAACACCCAAACTCCACTGCTCTTCTCACCCACAGAATTCAAGATTCATTTGTATTAGATAATAATCTTACAATCACCTTGTTAAACTAATTTGTTTCAAAGTGATATAAACTTGATAATTCTGTAGGTCTTGTTTCTTGAAAGTCTAATTTCCATTTCCGCACATCTTTTTCACATATACTGAAATCACTTGCCATATTACGTAAAAAGAAGTTGTTAAGGCCATACTGGGTCCAACAATTGGTATCAGAGCAGATTGAATAAATTATTTTCAAACGATCAATTGCTTATCTTCTTTTTTTCTAAAGATGGCCAGCTTTCAATCCTGGAATAATGCTTTCAATATTGGTTCTATGTCCAAACCTTCGACTCTGGTCAGAGAGGAATACCCCAATGGAAAATCAGGATGGTCAATTTCCTTAATGGTCATGACCGAGCTCTGTTTCAATCCATTGAAAGGGGTCCACATATACCAATGACTGATATACCAGCAGTTGCAGCAACTGACCAAACACCACTAATCCCTGCCTCCCGCGCTCCCAAAAGTGAAATAAACTGGAACGCGGAAGACAAGGAACTGGTGGTTAGGGATGAAAGAGCAAAGTCACTCTTAATAATGGCCATCCCTAATGACATATTTTCACAAGTTGATGCATGTGCATCAGCTAAGGAAATATGGGATCAGTTGGAAAATATTTATGAAGGAGGAGAAAGGATAAAGAGAAACAAGAGACCAAATAATGTTTCCTCATATGAGAGGTTTAAAAGTTTACCAAGTGAAAAATTAAATGATACGTATCAAAGGTTCACAAAACTTTTAAACGAGCTAAAGAAATTTGGTATAACTAAATCAAATGATGAAAGAAACGTAAAATTTCTTGATGCTTTGCCTAGAGAGTGGAAAAGTCTGACCATGACTTTATCCTCAACCTTAGAACTAGGAAACATGAGTCTTCATGACTTATACAACATCTTAATCCCCAGAGAGGAAGAAATATTTGAAGAATCCATTCAAAGAGGGGGATCTTTAGCTCTAATCTCAAACTCACAAAGATCAACACCAACCAATGATCCTCAATCATCAAACAGCGAAAATCATGAAAATTCTGATATACAATCAGATTTTTCAGCTTTTGCTGAGGCAATACCACTGCTCACCAAAACATTTGAGCAGAGGCT
The DNA here is from genome assembly GCF_002127325.2 of Helianthus annuus. Taxonomy (NCBI): domain Eukaryota; kingdom Viridiplantae; phylum Streptophyta; class Magnoliopsida; order Asterales; family Asteraceae; genus Helianthus; species Helianthus annuus. The sequence continues at coordinate 43,275,426 of NC_035448.2, read as the reverse complement.
GAGGGGAGGAGGTCAAAGATACCAGAGGAGTGACAGAGGGAGGATGGATGGTAGATCTAAAGAAGAAGGTAGATCTAAGGATAAAGGGAAGGCTGAGGTGGTGTGCTACAAGTGCAAGCAAAAAGGTCATTATGCATCTGAGTGCAAGACCAAAAAGCTGAAAGATATTGCTTACTATGAGAAAAAGCTTGAACAAGCTAAGAAGTAGCAGCAGCAAGTCAGTTTAATTGCTGGGACAGATACATGGCTATCTGATGATTCTTCTGATGAAGAAGAAGAAGAAGAAGAAATGGCCAACTTCTATCTCATGGCACTTTATGAAGACACACCAGAAACTTCAGGACAACAGGTAAGTTTAGACAATCTTGATCTTGAACACAAACTAAATGAGCTCATGTCAGATTTTTTAAACTTGCAAGTTAAACATCAATCAGATGGTAAAAAATCTGATGAGTTACAGAGGACCTTGAATAAAATTATTCTTGAAAACCAATCACTTATAGAACAAAGTTTAGATTAAAGAGCTAAAATAGATTTCTATGAAAATGAAAGAAGAGATCTTTACAAGAAAATCAATGATAAAGAAATTAATGTAAGAGGTTTTCAAGAAGCAAAAGAATTCATAAATTTCATTGAGTCCACTCCAAGAAACAAAGGAGAGTGTTTGGGTTATGTAAGAACAATTAATAGCAAATGCACTGTCTTTGTAAAAGCAACTCAACAGATTTCTGATAAATTTACATCAGAATCTGATTCTGAAACTTGCAAATCAACATGTTCTGAATATTCCTTTAATAAGCCCAATTTTGAACCAAAAAGAAGTGAATGCAATCAAGAGTTTGTAAAAACTCCAGAAGCAGTTCACTCATCTTTTCAAAACTATCCCATCATTCTGTCAAAAGAAAGTATATCAGAAGTTTCTGATGATTCTTGTATGTGTGTTGAAATATTGAAGCTTGTTCAACACCATCTCCAAAAGAAAAAGAAAAATTATGTTAATGGCTCAGCATTTAACAGAAATTCTGATGAAAGGTCATTTAGAAGAAATAATAAAACCAAAATATCATCAGAAAGAGTACCCAAGCATGCCTGGGTACCTAAAACCCTCTAACCATTCCATTTCAGGACCATCATGTGCAGCAGATCTGGTACTGCGACTCAGGAAGCTCCAAGAACATGACTGGGATAGGAGCTTACTCAGCAACTTTGTCTCAAAGCTGGGTAAAATGGTGAACTTTGGAAATGGAGTGAAAGGAAGGATAATGGGATACAGATGTATCAGGTATGGATGTTTGACCATTGAAAAAGTAGCCTATGTTGAAGGCTTAAAGTGTAATTTGCTGAGCTGTGGTCAATTTTGTGATAAAGGTTTTCAGGTAACATTTTTACCAGAAAAATGCTTGCTAATAGGTATGATGATAATAAAATATATTTAAGTGGGAAAAGAATAAGACAATCAATATACTACTTTGACTTCAAGGAAGAAAATGAACATCTTAAACTATGTTTATTTTCAAAATCAACAAAGGAAGTAGTTGGTTGTGGCATAAAAGATTAGCTCACTTAAATTTCAAAAACCTAAGCAAATTAGCAGGTAAAGGTCTGGTAAAAGGATTACCTTTCATATCCTCTAAAAAGGATAAAATTTATGATGCTTGTGAGATGGGAAAATCAAAAAGAAGCTCTCACAAGTCAATTTCTAAATCTTCCATTACACAAAATTTGGAACTTTTACACATGGATTTGTGTGGACCCATAGGTACAGAAAGTTTTTCTGGAAAGAAATATATACTAGTAATAGTTGATGATTTTTCCAGATATACATGGGTTGAATTTTTGAGAAAGAAAAGTGAAACACCTAATCTGATCATTAATTTTATCAAGAAAATTGAAAATCTGTTAAAACTAACAGTAAGAAGGATCAGATCAGACAATGGGACAAAATTTAAAAATTCAAAAATTGAGAGCTTTCTTGTGAGTAAAGGAATCTCTCATGATTTTTCAGCTCCCAGAACCCCTCAACAAAATGGGGTTGTTGAAAGAAAAAATAGAACCTTAGTAGAAGCTGCCAGAACAATGCTTGCCTATGCCAAAATGCCCACTCACTTTTGGGCAGAAGCAATTGCAAATGCATCTTTTACTCAAAACAGAACCCTTATCAACAAAAGGCTAAACAAAACACCTTACAACATTATAAATGGAAGGATTCCAAGTGTAAAATTTTTACACACATTTGGTTGTAGATGCTTTGTATTCAATGATTTTGAGAGCCTTGAAAAATTTGACAGAAAAGCAGAAAAAGGTATTTTTCTTGGATATTCTTTGTCCTCAAAGCTTATAGAATCTTTATTCTTAACATAAGGACAATCAGAGAAAGTTTATATGTCTCATTTGATGACTCATCAGAAACTGAGGTTTCTGATGAATACATGAAAGAAATAAATTTTTCTGACAAACAAGAAAATTATGAGCATCTCTTTGAAATTGATATCAGAAGATTTTCTAGAACATGATAAATCTCTTACATTTAAATCATCAGAAATATCATGTACTAACCCTGTAGAACAAGTAAATAGCATATCAGAAAAATCAAATTCTGGTGCTTTACACCCAACAGAGGCAACTGAACAGGGGGAAACTTCAAATCCATCAGATCCAACAGTTGTGTCACAACAGGTTAAGATGGATTAAAGGGCATGTTCACTCTGATATCATTGGCAATCTAGCTGATGGTGTGAGAACAAGATCTGCAA